>NC_056751.1:409487070-409574570 GCF_019279795.1 Protopterus annectens
CACTTACACACACACACACACACACACACACATATATATATATATATATATATACACACACACTCACACACACATATCTATATTTATATATATATATATATATATATATATATATATATATATATATATATATATACATATATATATATATATATACATACATACATACACACACACACACACACATATATATATATATATATATAGATATATATAGATATATATATATATATATATATATATATATATATATATATATATATATATATATATATATATATATATATATATATATATATATATAACAAATACAAATGTTTCAAGCACTGGCATTAAAGCATTAAAGCCCTTCTAGCTTGCCAATATGCCAAAAAAAGAAGTTATGTATCTACCATAACGTTCCATGTTAGTCGTCTTCTTCTCGCCTTCTTTCTTGCTGGTTGGGTTCGGAGCCGACCCTCGGCTCTGACTCGGCCATCTTCAAAAGCTGCTTACTGGCTCGAGGCCCCCTATATCCCATGATGCCTGGTGCTAGATACCCAGATCTCATTTGGTAAGTCTAACTGCCGACATAATAATAAAGGAATCCTATCCTAGAATGCATAAATCCTACTAGAGAGACTAACAGTCAGAAAGGAATAGCCAGAGAAGACTCAGCCAGTGAAAAATCAAGAAGAACTCTTCTCAGTCCACTAGGATAGGGGGATGGAGGGTGGGATGCAAGAAAGAAGGCGAGAAGAAGACAACTAACATGGAACGTTATGGTAGGTACATAACTTCTTTGTTAAGTTGCCTATCTTGCCTTCTATTCTTGCTGGTTGGGACAGCATCCCTAGCACCTAAAAACCTGGGTGGCTCATCGGAAAAGACTCTTTAAAACAGTGGAACCAAAGTCAGCTCTACTCCTGGAAACCAAATCCAACTTGTAATGTGAAAAGAAAGTATGTGGGTTGGCCCATGTAGCTGCAGCATAAATAGATTCCATGGGCAACCTAGCCTGAAAGGCCACCGAAGTAGCTAAAGCTCTGGTGGAGTGACCTTTGGTTTAAATGGCAATTTTTTATTCCTCAGTTGATATAAGAATGTGATTATAGAAGTCAACCACCTGGATAAGGTTACTTTGGAGACTGGAAGACCTTGTTTACCTACTGCATAAGACAGGAAAAGTTGATCTGATTTTCTAATGTCCTTGGTTTTGTGCAAATCAAAGCGTAGCTGCCTGTGAACATCTAACTGATGCAACTTATATTCCGCCCTGTTGGAGTGGTTAGGGAAAAACACAGGAAGGTCTATGGACTGATTCAAGTTACTCTCTGAAGAGACCTTAGGAAGGAAGGACGGATTAGTCCTAAGAGCAACCCTGTCATTGTGGAACATGAGGTGTGGGGAATGGACAGAAAGAGCCTATAGTTCCGAAACTCTTCTGGCTGAAGTAATAGCTACCAGGAAGAGGGTTTTCCAAGATAAGAACTTTAGCGAACAAGAAGCTGCAGGTTCGAAAGGGGCCAAAATTAGCAAAGTTAAAATCAAATTTAAATCCCACGGTGGTTGAGGATCTCTCACTGGGGGCCTGAGCAGAGTGGTTCCTTTGAGAAAGGCTTTACCCAGCTTATGGGACATGATATTGTTTTCCGACAGGCCAATGTGAAAATTTGAAATTGCTGCTAACTGGACTCTAATTGTAGCTGAAGCAGAACCAGCATGGAAGAGTTCTGCTAGAAATTCCAAAATGGAGTGCACTGGGGCTGAAAAGGGGTCTATGCTTTTTGTCTCTGCCCAGGATGAAAAACGTTTCCACTTACTAGCGTAAGTTTTTCTGGTCATAGACTTGTGTGATGACAAAATGATTTCTCTCACAGATGGGGAAATATCTGGGAGCCTGGCTAGGGTTGGAAGTGGAGCAACCATGCTGTGAGCTGGAGAGTGTGCAGGGATTGGTGCAGCCCGCCTGATTGATGAATCAGGAGGTCTGGAGCTAGGTCCAGAGTCCAAGGCTGTTTGAGAAGATAGTTGTGCAGGAACGGAAACCATATTTGTCGAGGCCAGTAAGGAGCAAACCGGAACGGCAGCCTTCTGAATCAATTTCGGTATGAGGGGGAAAGGAGGAACTGCATAAAGAAGTCCCTGGGGCCAATCGTGGACTAGAGCGTCTCTGGGGGGATGCCCGGGGAGTGGAAGGATTGAGAAGAAATTGCTGCACTTGTTGTTGAGGGGAGTTGCAAAATGGTCGCAGCAAGGTTGGCCCCATCTGCGGAAGATTTGGTCCGTCACCACTTGATTCAGAGACCACTCGTGAGGCATGAGAATAGCTCTGCTCAGTCTGTCTGCTATAACGTTGGACTTCCCAGGGATGTGCGTTGCAATCAGAAACCGTTGGGAAGAGATTGCCCACTGCAAGAGTCTGAGTGTTTCTCAACATAGGGGGTAGGACCTGGTTCCGCCCTGCTTGTTGATGTACCACACTACTGACATATTGTCCGTTTGAACTGCAATGGTCCCGGTAGGAAGAGTCCTGAAGAGCCTGCAACGCTAAGAGCACGGCCCTCATCTCCATGACATTTATGTGCAGATCATACTCATGAGGTTGCCAGGTGCCTTTGACTGTTCTGCCCTGATAATGCCCCCCCACCCACCCGATCAGGGTGGCGTCTGTGGTCAATGTAGCCACTGGAGGGGGAAGAACAAATGGTCTGCCGTGGAGCACTGATGTGGAGACCATCCACCACGCAAGGTGTTTCTTGCATGCCTGAGTGATCATAATCGTGTAAGACATGGGAAGTTGCTGGAAGGACCATTGGGTGAAAAGAAGCCACTGGAGAATCCTCATGTGAAAACGAGCTAGGGGAACAAGTATGATAGCTGCTGCCATGAGACCTAGCGTTTGAAGGACAAACCTGGCTTGAATCCTTTTGCATGCTAAGAAAATCTTGACATGCTGGCGAATCACTGAAACCCTGTTTGGTGGGAGGCTCGCTAACATGTCTTTGGTATTTAAATTTGCGCCTATAAAGGTGATAGATTGACAGGGCGACAATGCAGACTTTTCGAAATTTATTGTGATACCTAGCCTGGAGCAAGTGTCGATGGTGCAGTCTCTGGCTCGCAGAAGGTGATGTCTGGTGATAGCAGTGAGGAGCCAGTCATCGAGATATGGAAACACCTGGAATACTTGTCGTCTCAGATGAGCGGTAACTACTGCCATACATTTGGTAAACACCCTGGGGGCTGTGGTGAGACCAAAGGGCAGAGCTCTGAACTGATAATGGCTGTCCCCCAGATGGAAGCGGAGGAATCTTCGGAAGCGTCTGTCCATTTTTATGTGGTAGTATGCATCCTGAAGATCTATGGAGCACATCCAATTGTACTGACCCAGAAAGGGTAAAATGGACTGAAGCGTGACCATCCGGAATTTTGTTTTTTGTACAGACTTGTTTAGTCTGCTGAGATCCAAAATGGGTCTCCAGTCCCCTGTCTTTTTTGGTACCAAAAAGAACCTTGAGTAAATTCTGGATCCTTGTTGGTCTGCTGGGACTTGCTGGATGGCCCTTTTTCTTAGCAGTTTTGAGAATTCTTGCACTGCTTGGTCCCTTGGATTGGGTGGAACATCTGGAAGGGACTTGTCTGACTTTAAGGGGGTGCGAACGAAGGGGATTCTGTAGCCTCCGGATATGACGGACTGTACCCATTTGTCTTGTGTTATGTCTCGCCAGGCTCCTGGGTACAGTGATAGTCTTCCCCCGACTGCCTCCAGAGGTGAGCAGCCGGGCAACCCTTCAGGGATGCTGGAAGGGCTTGTCAGAGAAGGATTCTCTGCTGCCCTGGTTTTGTGGACCCCCTCTGCCATGAGGGCGGCGTCTGTTATTGTTCCCTCCTCTGCCCCTGGAGGGAAACTTATCACGTGTGTCTGGCAAGGCTCCTTAGGATTTTCGGAACCACATCTTCCCACTCTTCTGACCCTTAGGATATGGTCTGGAGGGAGTGGAAAAACGTACTCCTACAGCAGAGCGATTCTTGCCTTCCTGCTCACACCTGGTACGGGTATCTTTCACCTGTGATCCAAAGAGAGAGGAACCATCAAAGGGGGTGTTGGTGAAAGACGCTCTGAAAGGTTCCGCAAAGTTACATAGCTGCATCCAAGCGTGCCTGCTTAGGGCCACGCCTGTGCCTGCGGCTCTACTCGCACCATCGGCTGCATACGAAATGAGCTGTATGGAGGAGTTTACCACTTAATTAAGAGTCACCAGCTGGGAGGCTGCCTTAACCTGGGCCCCCTCAGCTGATGGATCTTGGAAGGTATCTCCAAGCTCTTTCAGGAGATCTCTCTGAAGACGGGTAAAGTGGCACAGGTAATTCAGGGACCGCATGGAAAAGGTCGCTGAAGAGAACATCCGCTTCCCATATCTGTCCATCGTTCTGGACTCCTTATTAGGGGGATGGACAGATGAAGAAGTTTCAGCCAACTCCTTCTTTGTGGCCGCTGCTACCACCATGGCATCAACGGGGACACCCTTGGTCAAGAATTGTTTGTCCTGCGGGGCAGTAATGAATTTTTCAGGTCTTCTAGGGGTCGGTTCCACTGTGTCTGGAGCCATCCAAGCCTTTTGAGCCACCACAGACATCAGTGGGTCGAAAGACAGGGACACCCAGGAGGTGGAAGGTCAGGATCCAAACGCATCCAGGAATACCGACTCATCCTCGGAAGGGCTTAGGGTAGTCCAGTTTCCCCTCTGCCTAAGCATCTCAAGGATGTCTGAGAAGGAGACATCTTCAGAGGGGGATCTTGGGGACCCTTCCAACTCCTCTAAGTTGGTATCTAATGTAATAGACTCGGGGGAGTCAACATGCTTCCTCTTGCATTTTCTCTTGCGAGGTGGCTCCTCTGAAAGATCAGGGGAGGCCTCGGAAGAGGAGGATACACCCAAGGGGGTGTCCTGGAGCGCTGGATCCCCACGTTTAGGGTCTGAAAGAGGGGCAGAAGCTGACGCAGGCACCCTAGGGGGAGGAGCCGATGGGGTCGATCGTGGGACTGACTCAGGGGCCAGCACACTCCTCATCACCTCGAAGGCGTCCCTGCCCGGACGCAGAGAAGGCTCAGGCTCCGACAAAACCAAAAGCCCTCCCCGCACCGAGGGAGACAGCTCCGAGGCAGATGTGGGAGCCGAGCTCACCTGCGCCGAAGCACCGAGAGGGAGAGCGGGGTTGGACAAAGGTCCGATGCCACTCGCCCCCTCGGAGCCGACAAGGGAGTCCCGGCACCCAGATCCCTCCAGGGAAGGTACCATGGAAGGGATCGGAGCCGAAGGAACCGAAAGGGAGGGTATCGGCACCAACGGTTCCACGACTCGAACCCCAACGAACTCCGGCTCCGAGCTCAAAGGAAGAGTCAGAGGAGGAATAACAATAGCTGTGGATGGAGCCGACTCCTGATGAGGAGGGCTGGACAACATTTTGGCAAGGGCCTGCGACTTCAAGAGCCTACTGACCACTCTTTCCGAGAAGAGTGGGATGATCGGTGACTACGCTCCGATTGGAGCAGGGGTGACTTTGGTGCCAAATGTATCGACTCCAAAGAAGGAGACCTGGATCTGTTTCGACTCTCAGCCGGCTCCGAAGACCGTTTCAGAGCCGACTTGGGAGGGAGGGATATCGGTTCCAGCCAGAGCCGAAATGGATTGTGTGGCTTCACCCAATGACGGCTCCGAACTGGGAGCCGACGGTTTAGGTGGCCTGGAAGATTTCACCGGCTGAGACTTCCGACGGTGAATTTTGGGGTTTAAGCAGACCCCTCAGAATCAATTTATTTTTACCCTCCTGCAGGACTCTTGGACTGAAGGCATGACAGATGGAGCAAGAGTCCTGCAGGTGCACAGCGCCCAGACAATAAACACAAGAAGTGTGACCATCTGTCAGAGACATCTTCTGACAGCATGAGTCACACTTCTTGAATCCGGAATGTTTTGGATCCTTGGACATTCTTGGAAGAAAACCAAGGACAAGTTTTCACACAAAAAGTTAAGGTAACCAATAAAAAATATTAATACCTTACAGTTACCACAACCCACTACAAGTACTACTACCACAAAGAAAAACAAACTTATCACTAACACTACAGGTTATAGAGAAAAAAGTTTTTTTTTTTTTTTTTTTTTTTAAAGGAGACAGAAAAGAAAGGTTAACCTCTAACTCAAACGGAAGAACCTTTCTGTGGAAAAGGGAGAGAAGGGGGGAGGGGAAACTCCCTAATTTAAATGAGTTTCTTAGGAAGGGAAAGCTATTTAGAGGAAAACATTAACTACAATGAATAAAGTCTAACTAGCGACTAATTTTACACTACAATACAGTAATTTTTGCAGGAAAAAAACAGTAAATAACAGTATAATAAAGAAGCTTATACGACCTGAGCCAGTAGAACAACCTCGCAGAAGAAGCCGCAAACGAGATCTGGGTATCTAGCGCCAGGCATCATGGGATATAGGGGGGGCCTCGAGCCAGTAAGCAGCTCTCGAGCTTTTGAAGATGGCCGAGGAACCCAACCAGCAAGAATAGAAGGCGAGATAGACAACTTAACATCACTTGTTCCTATAATAAATTCCAGGCTGTTCTTAAAAATATCTAAACTAGTACTTGCTTTAATGTAATTAGGTAGTCTGTTCCAAGCACCAGCTACTCTGTCAGAGAACCAATTAGTACACTTCTCATTCCTATAGAATCTTCTACATAGGTTATCTGACGATTCTCTAGTACTTTTTGATAACCCCAAACATTCCCAGAGGTAGTTGTCCCTAAATGCCCTATATACCTGAATAAGATCTCCTCTTAAATATCTGTAAGAGACACTGTACAAGTTCAGATATTTTAGTCTTTCATAATAACTTAGATTTTCACATCCAGGGACACCCTTAGTATATTTCCGCTGTACTCTTTCCAGTTTATCCATACTTGTTTTCCTATAGGGTTTCCATATTGTTATTCCATACTCAAGTTTGGGTCTAATGTAACTAACAAAACAATGACTTCATTATATTTGATTTCCTAGACTTTATAAATTTTTTATACAACCTATAATTCCATAACTATCATTAGCTAATTGGTTGATATGATTAGAAAAACCATAGCTGAATCTACCCATATACCCAGGTCCTTAAATGAGTCTTCAGTTTCAATCACTGTGTGCTGTATTAAATATTCACCTTTCAGTTTACGTCTCCCAAATCTCATATGCTTAGTTTTTGATGTATTTATCAACATATTATTCTCCTGTGCCCAAATGGTCAATTTAGTCAAATTATTTTGCAGGCATGCCTTATCTGTAACACTTGTAATCAGTTTACCCAATTTCAGGTCGTCAGCATATAGACTGTAGAACACCTCAGATGAAAAAGTAAGGTCTGAAAGATACAATCTAAACAAGTAAGGGCCTAGTACAGAGCCCTGTGGGACACCTTGACTGTATCCAAGGATTTCACCTGTCCAGTTGGTGTGTGATACTTGTCATGTCCTATTTGTAAGCCATGCAGCTATCCATCTTATCAACAGTACATCAATACCTAGTTGTACTAATTTATTGATCAGTGTTTTGTGGATGACCCTGTCAAATGCTGAAGTTAAATCTATATAAATCATATCACAGCACAATTTTTCATTCATAGCTGTTAGTATATTGTTATAGAACATCATGCTACAGGTGGTAATAGATCTATTTCAGCATATGCATGCTGATATACGGTTTCAAGTCCCAACCTATCCAGTTCTAACAATAACTTATCCAATATTACTTTCTCCATTATTTTTCCACAACATGAAAGTAGACTTAAGGGTCTATATGATTCTGGGTTTGCCCTAATCCCCTTTCCTTAAAGACGGGTTTAATAAGTGCATGTCTCCAATCTTGAGGAATCTCCCCATATTTATATGACCTAGTGAAAAATAGATGTAATGGCAGTGTAAGTTCTTGCTTAAGTGTTCTCAAGTTATTGTTACTTATTCCGTCTCCTCTCTGCGCTTTGTTTGGATCCAGTTTGCACAGTTCTTTTTCAATATAATCTCATTTGATTCCAGTATCTGGGGTTACCTGGATGTCACTAGGACAACTTACCACCCTTTTTGTGGAGTCAAACTGTCTTGCATAAGATTTTGTAAATATATCTATAATTGTGTCTGAGAATAAATTTTAGAATCTGCACACAGTTTATCAATTTGTGTATCTTTACTCCTTCCACATCTTATGTATCTATAAAACAGTTTACTATTATGCTGAATATCTTTATATAAATTTTCTTCAAATTTTTCTTGATCTTGTCTAATACTATGCTTTATCTGTTTGTCCAGCTCATTTATTTCAGTTTTCAAAGTTGTATTCCAACCTCTCTTCCATTTCTTATATTTTTTGTCTCTCACCTCAATCAGGTATGTTGTTCTTATGGAAATATACCCCCCTGATGTTGCGTGCCTAGATCCTGATGTTAAACATTTTTTTTACTTTTTGCAGTCAAACAATTTCTCTTTCAAAACTTTCCACATACCATCTGCAGTTTTTTTTACACTGAACACCTCACTGCAGTTAGTTTTACATAGTAACTGTTTTGCTTCCCTATAATCTGTAATTAACCTTCTGTGCATTGGCTTAGATTTCAGTTTGGGAGAATTATCTAGCAACAAATTAAGCTTTATGACCCCATGATCACTGCACATCAATGGTGGTAACATCTGACTTGAAGTTACAGTAATTTCTTTGGGAACACAAACAATATCTAGTATATTCCATCCCCAGGTATGTTTTTTTTTTACAATCTGAAGCATTTGTTGCTCTTGAATATAGTCTGTGAATAATTTCTTTACTAACGTTGTTGAATCAATATTATTCCAGTCTGTTTCTGGTAAATTTAAGCCCCCAGCTAATATTATTCTTCCCTCCTGTGTTTCATGCAAGAAATGTACGAATTCCTCTAGGTCATCTGCACTTGACTTTGGTGGTCTGTACACTCCAACAATTGCTGTATGTTCCAGGGTTGTGTATATTGTCACAGTTACACAGTCTATAGTATTGGTGTTATCATTGAACATGTAAAAATCACAAGTTTCATAGCTATCTTTAATCCCTATCATAACACCTCCACCTGATTTTTTTGTTAGAATGTCTGTTACAGTAAAAACATTTACACCCTGACAGAACTGGTTTCCAGTCATTGTTCTTTAACCAGGTTTCACAAACTATAACAACATCAATCTTGTGGGAATGTAGCAATTTTTCTAATAAAAAAAACTTTATTATTAATGCTCCTAGCATTAACAACCATCAGAGATGCATCAAATATTGCTATCTGTGAAATGTTACATTTTTGACCTGGCAAAAATCCTGGCTAGTGTTTGCCAAATATTGCAAAATATGTGCTGCAAAAATTCTCTTTCCTGATCTAGACAAATGAACACCATCCTGTCTGAACACGTGTTCCCAAAAGAAGGCTTGGATGCTCTACACATTTACATTTTTTTAAAACAGGACATTTTTTTCCATGTAGGTGTTTATCCAAAAAATCTTTTCATTCACAGTGACCTGACTAGCCTTTCTATAGGTGATTTGTGAAAAATATATCCTAACACCAGAACAAGCTATACTATCTAGGAGGGCTGTCAGTTCCCAGCTAACAGTCAGAGAATCTTTGTTGGTGACATCATTTGTACCAACATGAATAAAAACAGATCCATACTTCCTTACATTAAGCCGTTCCAAGGCTTGCTTCACATAATCATTTATTGTTCCTGGCAAGCATAACACTACTCGATGTTCATTATCTCTGCAAATATAAGTATCAGTTCCTCTAATAACTGAATCTCCAATTACAAGAATATCTTTGCTGACCATCTCTAAAGAATCTTCAGCTTCTAATACAGTCATTTCTGCTCTATCAATTGTTACGAAGGCTAGCTCTCCATCACTATTAGTCTTATTAATTCCACTGTTTTCATTGCATATTAAATTCTCATCCAGCTGGCATTGTAAATCCACAGCTTCAGCCATGTAGTCATCATCTGTCTTTCTCTCCCTTTTTCTTACATTAATGTTCTTCAATCCTTCCACGTTCAGTTTTGATTTCTTCCTTTTCACCTGCCCCTTGCCTATTTTTTCTACCTTTTCCATTGGAAAGGTGATGCCTTTTTCTGTAGATTGAGGGGGTTTTTGACAGACAGATATCTTCACTCCCTGTCACCAGTGTGTTACATAACAAAGCAGAATCCTTTTACGACGTATTCTCTTTCCTTTACAGTCATTAGTTTCTTTTTCTTCCTTGTTATTTGTTGAGAATGTCTTCCTTTCTTTCTTTTTTTGTTTCCTTTTAAATAAACCGGATCTTCAGATTGTGGAGTACTTGCATCCACAAGTCCATAGTTCTCAGGGGCCTCATCATGTTTCATAGGAGTTGAATATTCTTTGCAGAAAACAGATGCATCATTTCCTAAATCTGTTCTATTTGTTCTATGCCTAACATTATTTAGTTCATCAGTCCAGTCATTAATATGTGATAAACAGTTCTTCAAGCCATGCCAATTGCACATGTGCAATCATCATCATTAAGTCAAGATTTGCTTCTAACAATGGTAAGCAAATCATCCAACTTTTGACACGGGGAACAAAGATCACCAGTGTTATCGGCTGTTAACTTTAAATATGCATAGCATTTATTACGCTGTACAAGATACTTAGCAAATCGTTAATTGCATACTCATTTAAGGAATCCATATTCAGCTTTAATTGAATAAAATATTGCAAAGTAAAAAAATGACACAGTCAGTACCAAATAGTTCAAAGGAACTTAAATCAACTTCTATGACAAAAATTATACAAGCTATATCCAACTAAATAATAAAATACAATAAAGTTGTTCTGACCATACAAGTTCTACCAGCCAGACAGAAGTCGCAATTTCTTTATGTGTGCAGTAGCTTCTGCTCACTATAGCTCGCAGTCACACCTCCTTTTAACAGTAAAAATAAATAAAACTTCTCTTACCAGTCAACTCCACAACAAATCACAAACCAAGACAGGATTGTTTTGATATGCTCAGAATTTTCTTCTCTGCAGTCTGCGCAAATTTATAGCTGTCTAGGCCCCTTGTGGTGGCTAGAGCTCACCTGTCCAAAAACCTATCCCCTTTCTCACAACCAAAATTGAAACCACGGGTAAAACAAAATATGAATCAAAGTTCTTCTTTTTGTTCTTGTTTTTCTTTTGGCTTTTCCTGGTTAGAGGTCGCCACAGCGGAACTCCGGTCCGCTAATGATTGGCAGTCGATTTTTATGGAGCCCAGGTGCCAGCCCGACGACCAACCTTCAATGAAGGCACGCCCATTCACGCATGTCTTTCGAACGCCACTCGACCGCGGGGAGGACATGCAGACTCCACACAGAAGGGACTCCAGCCAAGAATCGAACGGGAGAAATATGAATCAAAGTAAAGCTTGTTAATAAGCAGTCTCTTCCTACCTACAAACAGTTAAAAATAGTGATAACAAATGCAATATAAATTCAAATAAAACTGCTCTTACCAGTCAACTCCACAGCAAATCACAAACCAAGACAGGATTGTTTTGATATGCTCAGAATTTTCCTTGCTGCAGTCTGTGTAAATTTATAGCTGTCTAGGCCTCTTGTGATGGCTAGAGCTTGCCTGCCCAAAAACCTATCCCTTTCTCACAACCAAAAGTGAAGCTAAAGGTAAAACAACATACGAATCAAAGTTGTTGTTATTGTTGTTGTTTTTCTTTCAGCTTTTCCCGGTTAGGGGTCGCCACAGCTGCTAATGATTGGCAGTCGATTTTTACGGTGCCAAGGTGCCAGCCCGATGCCCAACCTTCAACGAAGGCATGCCCATTCACGCATGTCTTTTGAATGCCACTTGACCCCAGGGAGGACATGCAGACGCCACACAGAAGGCGCTCCAGCCGAGAATTGAACGGGAGAAATATGAATCAAAGTAAAGCTTATTAATAAGCAGTCTCTTCCTACCTACAAACAGTTAAAAATAGTGATAACAAATGCAATATAAATTCAAATAAAACTGCTCTTACCAGTCAACCCCACAACAAATCACAAACCAAGACAGGATTGTTTTGATATGCTCAGAATTTTCCTCTCTGCAGTCTGTGTAAATTTATAGCTGTCTAGGCCCCGTGTGGTGGCTAGAGCTTGCCTATCCAAAAACCTATCCCTTTCTCACAACCAAAAATTAAACTAAAGTTAAAACAACAAAATATGAATCAAAGTAAAGCTATATATATATATATATATATATATATATATATATATATATATATATACATATACATACATTAAATATAGATATATGTGCAATTATATACGTGTGTGCAGATATGATGTATTAGTATATACTGCACCTACTTTTGAGGAGTAATCCTTTGCCTCCACTAGAACTGACAATACTGGAATTTTTTAAATATTCGTGCCAATCATGACACTGATGCTTAATTTCAGCACCAGCAATAATCTAGTTATCTCCCATAACTCTAAACCTCTTAATTCAGCATTTGATAATCAGGTTAAGTAGACTGATTCAAAAACCATTTTGAGTCGCAGCTACGCTACAAGAGTAGGCATACATCTCAGATCTCCTTGGTTTTGCTTCAATTTGCCTTCCCCCTTGTAACATTTTTGATTTTCTGGTAAAATACTGAGGATTACATTCATTCAATAATGCCACACTTTAAAGTCTCACTTGTTCAGAAAATGCATATTGCTGTACAACCTGTGACGATCCACCACTGGACCAGTACTCAAGCAGCCTCAATCCTCACCACTGGCAACAGTGGAGGATGTACACTGAGAGGATGACAAGTACACACACAGTATTTCCAGATGCAGCTCTCTGCATCAAGTGCAATTTCTGTTAAGAGCACACAGAGACCACATAGTCAGTCCAGGGCTGGTTTCTCTCTCTTTCTCCAGATCTCCAATAAAATTCCCCACTGGCACAGCTATAGAGATGAGATCTCAGCTGAGTGACCAAGCCAAGACCTCCAGTACCCTCTCTGTCCAACCAGTGCTTTGTGTCTCTGCCCAAGTAGGTCACACACACACACACACACACACACACACACACACACACACATACACATACACACACACACACACACACACACACACACACTAACCCATGGGAAAGGCTGGCACAAGTTTACTAGCTATGGCCCCTTTTGCCCAGACAATAAGGTAGTTATCACTGCCACCAGCCAACTCCTTATCAGCTACTTTAAGACCCTTGACAAAGGTAATCCAATCTTACAGTATAAGGTTACTATTATTACAAATGGTAGTTTGACCAAGAGCAAGGCTACTAGGACTGGCGTACACAGTGTCACCAAATAAGCATGCAAGTACTCTCAGAACTTAAATATCTCTGCACAGATCAGCCAGAATGAAAGGTTTAAATAGATTTAATAATACATATTAAAAGAACAAGAAAACACTCAGTATATATTCACAGTGACATAAGAGATCAAAACCACGTGAAATATTTAAAACAACATTGCAGGACAGTTTAAAATAAAGAAAAACATCTAAACTAAGCTTCACTATATTCCTGGCTGAAACTAAGAAAATTGCTGCACCCTAGTTAACTTAAGAGCAAGGCAAATGTGGTGACTGGATCTTTTAGATGTTGTCAGGTCAAAGACAGAATACATAATGCTGTATCTCTTAAACTTCTTAAATTAAGATCTAAAATATTACTGCTGGGACAGTGTGCAGAATGACATCATTTCTTGTCATCTGACTCTATCCCAGATGAAACCCCCACTGCTGGAAGCTAGCAGTATTTACCATCTACCTGTGAAAATACATAGACCTCAGACCTTTGACAGATGCTGGAAGTCATAAAATAATTGTAGTAATTAGTTCACTCCGGAGACAATACAGAAAGCTTCCTAGTATAGACATTATGTCTCCTGCAGCACTGAAACTGAAAGATATCTTTTATTGCGAAGCCTATAAATTAATTTAATTTCAACTATTTTTCTAACGTTTTTCTTGACTGAAGGTAACCTCCTGTATTCCAGTTTCCACTGCTAAAATACATACATTTAAACAGTTACAATAGTGCATGTACATTTATGTACAGTTATGTTTTAAACAGCACTTTGCAAAAACCTTTCCAACACACCCTTCTGTACCAGCAGTTTGATATACACATGACAGTTCTAATACAGTTGTAACACAAGCAGCATATATAAATCACGCCGATATTTACAAATGACATATAATTATTTACAAAATTCCAGACAGCTGTGCTGGCAGTATCCCCCTTCGTCACATAACCTATCATTCTATTAAGTTTTTAATTAAGTTAGTAATAGTTAAAAAGGTGGGCAGCCACGGTGGTGCAGCGGTTAGCGTTGCCGCCTCACAGCAAGAGGTTTTCCGGTTCGATCCTAGGCTGGTGTGCCTTTTGTGCGGAGTCTGCATGTCCTCCCTGTGGTCACGTGGGTTTCCTCCGGGTGCTCCGGTTTCCTCCCACATCCCAAAGACATGCTGTAGGTGGACTGGACACTCTAAATTGGCCCTAGGTGTGAGTGCGTGCATGTGTGTGCCTTCTGTGGAAGGTTGGGCGCCGGGCTGGCAACTCGACACCGTAAAACTCCACTGCCAATCATGAGCGGACAGGTGATCCACTGTGGCGACCCCTAACCGGGAAAAGCCGAAAGAAGAAGAAGTAATAGTTAAAAAGGTACTTGTGTATTATCACAACCAAGAGACAAATGTTTCCTACTTCGCCAAACTATTGACTTGTGCTCAAAAAATTACAAGGTATCCAATGAAATTATATATTGCTAACTGTGTAGGTGTTTTGAAAATGCTAACTGCATAATCCATCAGAAAAAACTGATTTCGTTACCGGAAAAAAAAAACATACAGTCCGATACCTTGTAAACAAACTGCAACTGACCATGTTTGTTGTACGTATAAGCACAACCAATCCATTTTAAAAGTCCTTCATGAAAAGGTGTCAGTAAAGGTCATGTCTTCCTTTTGTTTCTTGTTTTCAACCATATGCAAGTTCAAGTAACTGCCACGATGATGCATTTTTTTCTGTTTGGGGGGGAGGGGTTTGCTTACTGCCTTCAGACAAGAAAGGTAATATAGTCGTGTGTGTGTGTGTGTGTGTGTGTGTGTGTGTGTGTGTGTACACTTACAGGGCTTTGATTTTTCTTGTAATCATTATCTTTTTTAAGTTGTTTCAAGTGGTGAAATGTAAAGAACAAAATGTTGTATTCCATGTTGGGTTACATCCATGAAGTACAAAGTGCTACAGAAATACCCATAGCGTATCGGTACTTGTGTATAAGCAAAAGTGAAAAAAAAAAACAATGAAAAAATACAACAGGTTCACATATACTTGAACTTGCAGAAAACAAGTCAAGGAAAGGAAAACAAGGAAGGGATAACCTTTACTGACACATTTTCATCAAGGACTCTTTAAATGGACTGGTTGCGTTAATACGTAAACATTTGTCTAATGGTTGTGATAATATGTAAATACCGTTAAAAACTGTCCCTGACTTTGGTCCTTTGCTCCCCAATATTTTTGGCTTTTTCTAGAACTACTGTTACACAGTAGTTTACAGGTATGAGCAACTGATTGTAGCCAATCATCCAGCATTTTTGAAAGGTGGGAGAAGACCCAAAGGGACATCATGCAAACCTTAAAAAAAAAAAAAAAGACAATGAACAGAAGATAGCACTTAACTTCAAACTCTGCAGCACTGACCTCTTACACTAAGCCCCCATGCCGGCCAAATCTTCTAACCTCCAGAATCAGAGATAAAGCCAAAAATTATCAGAGACAAAGGCTTGAGACCCAAATTAGTTATACTTTTAAATGCTGGTAATATTAACTTGGAAAGTTGACAAAACAACAAGACTGAATTTACAAATATTTTCTGATGTAACAAAATTTGTAATTGCATCACCATACTCTACTAAATAGAATCCACCATTTTTTTTAATTCCAATTTAGGAGGGACAGAGCAGGTTTTGGATAATGCTTAATTTGAGTCTTCCGTATGATGTGTAGTATCAAGCTACAACCTTAATCTAACTCTAAGCTAGTAACGTCAGTGCTCCCACCCCAACCAAGTATATATTTATGAATTTTAATAAAGAATAAAACAAAAACTGTACGAAATAAATAAAATAAATATGCAGAAAATATTTTTAAAAAATCATTATTTCCAAAAGTACTACATAATAAAGCTCTTCACGCAAATGACATACAAATTTGGGGAAGGGGGGTTTGCTCCATGGGTGTGAGTTCTCAGTGATATATAAGGGGACTCTATCACCGGGATGGGCTGGGGATTTTAACAGGCTGTGGTTTTCCCTAAAAGTTAAAAAAAAATCAACTGTCATTCAGGGAAAGTCTTCCTGTTAGTCACTGTGAAGTCACAGCCAAACTTGTAAGAACTAAGATGAAAAAGATTCAGCTTTACTATTTTCAGTTTTGACCCAAAATCTGAAAAAAAAAACAGAAAATCATGGTCAGATATATATATATATGTGTATATATATATATATATATATATATATATATATATATATATGTGTGTGTGTGTGTGTGTGTGTTACAGAATGCCTCAAAGGTTCTGAATTCCCCTTCCTTTGTTGGGTATCATATCTCTTAAGTGTCACTGATTTTACCTCTTATTTTAGTCATTAGGGTTAGAGTCAGTCAGTAATGCCAGGCATTAGTGTTGTATTTCCTATTGTTCAGAAAATTAGGTTAATGTACAACCAACTGTCCTATCAATATTTTAAGTGATTTGTCAATATTTCTATATACATTCCAGTATCCGTTGAGTCAAGTGCTGCAATACATTTTACAGCTTGCCCTTCCTTTCTTTTTTGAGCTGTTTTCAATAAAAAGCTTTAAAAAGTTTTTATTAAACCATGGCCCCAAAAATTTTGCTTTTCCAGTTGTGACATTACCATAGGGTAACCTTCGTGCATGTGCCATGGTGTGGTCATTAAAAGAGAACTACACCAACAGACTCAAAAAATATGTTTATTTCATCATGGTTTGGTGTTTCCTACATTTTAAAACCACTCTGGGACTATTTACAGGTTTTTAAATATTTTGTATATGTAATTTCTGAGTCTCACCACTTGGGGTCTGGCATCTTGAAATAATTCTGATTGTTTGGTCTGCCTCTAGGTATCCCACAATGCAGTGCTTGTCTGCAGAAATTGCATCACACAGGCCTCTTTCTTCCTAAAGCTCCTGTCATTGGATTGATTTTACATGCATACACTGCTGTCTTTCAGTCAGTCAATTTTAAGTAACATTTCACACCATTCAATGACTACTTAAAACACAAACAGTGCAAATTCCACACAACAGACTTTCAAAGTGCTTTTACTGCTGCTGCTTATTAGAATGGCTAAACTTAAGTCTTTTGTGAAGCCTGAATTGTACTACTTTGACTCATCTCCTATCCCCCTTCACACCTAACTTTCCCAGCTGTCAAAGTGCTAAGGGTAATTTCAGCTGCTACCTGCTGTGATTGACAACTCACAGCAGGAGGCTTGACTCATGTACTATTTCCTTGTTCTAGCCTTTACTTTCTGTACGGGTAGGGGAAGGACCACAGAGCTCTGACAGCTCAGCCTGGGTGGGTTTTTAGGACAGTTGTGGTGATGTCTGTTTGGGGAAGGAATTGGCCAGAAAACTACCTGTATTCAGTGGCATTGATGACATCAGTGAATTGGAGACTGTAGCAACCTTTACCAGGGCGGGATAAAAGTTTTTTAAAGTGAAACCACCAGAGTACAGTAAGGTACTGTTCTAGTGGGGAGAAACAGTTGATTTAAAATATTTTAAATGCTGTATCATTGTTTATTCATACCAGGGGCAGTCAATATTTACTTAAATTCCTCCTTAACAATAACTTCCTCTCCAATACCAGCATGGTTTCAGACCACACCACAGCACAACAACTGCTCTCCTCTCCTTCACCAACACTATCCTCCATCACAAAAACAATGGCCTCCTCTCCTCTGCTGTATTTTTGGATCTATCTAAAGCCTTTGACAATGTGTCACACAATCTACTACTCTCTGCTCTATCTGACCTCTCTTTCTCCACACCAGCCACAAACTGGTTCCACAGCTATCTACAAGGCCATCAGCAATCAGTCATCTGGGACAACAAGCTACCCCTCACTTCCTTGTTACTCTCGGTGTTCCCCAAGGCTCCATCCTTGGCACCCTACTTTTCTCCCTTTACACCAACAACCTGCACACTGCCACCAAACATGCCTCACTCATATAGTGTGCAAATGATTCCACCCTCATCTGCTCAGCCCCAACTCTAACAGAACTCTAACAGATCATCCAAGAATCTTTCTCTTCAGTTGAAAGCTGGCTATCTAATGCCCAGCTTCTCCTCAATCCAAATAAAACCAAACACCTCATCTTCCAATCCTCGAAATCTACCCCAAACACCCCACATTTCACTATTCAAGCCAAGGATAATACCTCCATTTCACCAACTGTCCACACAAAACTACTTGGCATACAGATAGACAATAATCTCAAATTTGACACCCACACATCACTAACAATAACAAAATTCATAAAAAACTGGGTGCCTTATATAGCAGCCGCCAATACCTCACCAAACCAGCAAGAATCTCTATTGCCAATTCCCAACTAATCTCCACCCTACTCTACACATCACCCATGCTTACGAATCTTAGGCAGTCAGACCTACACAAACTCGAAGCATGCTACAAATCGCAAAATTTGCCACTGGTGCCTCCTACCGCAGCCATCACTGTGTCTCCCTTAGAAATCTTGACTGGCTTGAACTCTCACAACTCCTACACCAAACTCAACTCACCTTTGCTCATAAACTAGTAAACCACCCTCTCCAAATCCCATCGCTCCATACAATTCTCAAACCCTACCACTCTTCTAGACCACTATGCTCCAGCAACAAAAATCTACTCCAGGTCACCCAAGCCAAAAATTCAGCAGGTGAAGCACTTTTTTCCTGCGCTATATCCAAGCTCAGGAACAACCTTCCCATTACCATAACTACCCTTCCTTCCTGCAGTCTTTTCAAGACTGCACTTAAATCTCACCCAATTTCTCATCCTATCACTATTTTTATTTTATTTTATTTTATTTATTTTATTTTACTTTAATTTACATTTGATGACCGGGAAAGTCCGACTGGACAGAGGTCCGGGGAGAAAAGCTCCACTTAAAACAATTGCTAAACAGATAAATTTATAAGAAACAGCCCTGTATTCTTAATAGACACTTATAAAATAATATCTAACATTGCTTCAACATGCTTATGTACATCACATAGCTGTGTTTTAAGGCAAACAACTAGCATATAGGAATGTATTTAGTAATTAGTTACAGACATATAAGTTACTACCATTGAAAGAAAGCATTTTTAGGAAAGAAAAGAAATCTAGAGGATAGGCAGTACTGAGTCATCCTTGACAGTATCCTTGTATGACTGCAATATAGTGGATTAGCCTGGGGAGTCACATGGGCACAGCCAGTTGCTAAAATAGTGGGTTTTGAGTAGTTTCCTAAATTGCGGGGCAGAGCTTGTAGAAGTTATGTGATTTGGAAGTGAATTCCAGGTTTTTGCTATTGTAGAGGCAAAGAAAGTTTTACCAGGTTCATTTTTATGTTTGATGACATTTATGAGATTTTGGTCTGTTGATCTTAAGACTCGGGTAGTGGTGTAGGGTTGTATTAGATTTTGTAGTATGGGGGGTTTGTCAGGGAGGTAGTACAGTTTGTGGGCTGTGGAGAGCTGTGTAGTAAGAAGTAGATGGGGGAACTCAAGCAATTTGAGCTGTTTGATGGAACGACAGTGATTGTCCCTATTAGAGGCACCTGTAGCAAACCTGGCAATCTTGTTATAGCAAGCTGTCATTTTGCTTTGTTCGCTGTGGCGAAGATTCGTCAGGACTGGAGAGGCATATAGTAGAGTGGATAGTAGGCGAGTTCTAGCAATAGTGGCTTTGGTATGGTTGGTCATGAATTGCCTGTTCCTTTACAATAGACCAAGCTTTTTGTGCACTTTTTTGATTGTTTGGGCTATGTGTATGTCAAATTTAAGTTTGTTATCAATTACTACTCCTAAGAGTTTGGTGTGTGATGTAGGGATGATTAGGGTATTATCATTGGAGTTTATGTTGAAAACATTGTTTAGTGCAGAAGATCTACCAGGAGTGAAGAGAATTAGGTTTGTTTTTTTGGGATTGAGTATGCTAGAAAACCATGCTTCAGCCAATGTAAAGTTGTGTTGTGTTATTAAGGTTGGGGTGGCACATATGATAGCAGTGTCATTAGCATATTGAACTACAGAGGCAGAGGGGGAGGACACAGCTATCTGATTTGTAAATATGGAGAACAGTAAAGGACCAAGAATTGAACCTTGAGGGACACCTATGGATACTGTTAGGAGGGAGGATTGTGTGTCCTGCCACAGAACTGCTTGTTGTCGGCCTGATAAATAGCTGTTGAACCACGATATAGTGGGGGAGGTAAGGTTAAGGATAGACAGAGTTTTGAGCAGCAAGCTGTGGTTGACCATATCAAATGCTTTTGATAAGTCTAAGAATACAGAGAATACAAACTGTCCGTTGTTTCTATGGGTGTTGACTATGTTGGCGTAAGAGAGCAGGGCTGTTGTGGTACTATGGGAGGGTTCGAAAGCCATGTTGAGATGATGATATAAGGTTATTTTGTAGGAGGTATTGCATTAGTTGTGAATGTACTACTCTTTCTAGTATTTTTGATAATGGTGATAAAATTGCGATTGGACGGTAGTTGGTGAGCTCTAGGGAGTTGCCGCCTTTGTGGAGTGGGATAATATGGGATATTTTCCACAGGTTAGGTACTTTACATTCAGATATGGATCTATATGGATCTATTTATGAGGATAGATATGGGGTAAGATATGGTTTCAGCTGAGAGTTGAAGGAAATCTGCAGAAAGTTTGTCAGCTGCCAGTGTGGTGGGTTTTAGCTTTTTGAGGAGTTTAGTAATAAATTTTGTGGGCGCTGGAGAGAATGAAAAGTTAGAGTGATTATTTTGCTTAATAGGGGTAGAAAGGGTGGGGTTGGTTGTGCTATTTAGGGTATTAGATAGGGCTAGGACTGTTTCTGTGAAGAATCTGTTGAATTGGGTGGGGATGTTCTCATTACTGGATGGTACTATGGGTGTGGGAGTGCTGGTTTTACCTGGGTGAAGTAATTTATTTATCGAGGTCCAGAATTTCTGAGGGCAGTGGGCATGTTTTTCTTGTAAGGTCTTGTAATAATTAGTTTTATCAATTTTTATGAGTTTTTTGGCCTTGCTCCAGAGAGCTACGTAGATTTGTTTTATGGTAGTGGTTTTCTGTTTATGATATTGGTGCCAGACTCTATCTCTGTCCTTCATTATGGTTTTAGTTTCTTTTGTTAGCCAAGGGGCATAGTTAGTCTTAACTCTGATGGTTCCGGCTGGTGCATGATGGTTTAGGATTTTGAGAAAGGTTGAGTTAAAGTAGCCTAATGCTTCTTCTAGTCATAGGTGTTTTAGGGGAGACCAGTCACAGTGTTTTAGTTCACTGTTTAGGTCCTTGGCTTTGAAGTTCTTTTTGTTGCGAACTATTCTAAGGATGGGTTGGTGACATTGTTGGGATTTATTCCTAATAAGGTAGGTTGGCTGGTGATCGTTTAACTTGTCTGGAAGGCGGCCTGATTGATGCACTAAGGTGTGGTCAGATAGAAGTATCCAATCTAAGATGGACTGTTGTTTCGTATTTTTATCTACTCTTGTGGGGTGTCTATGATTTGGGTAAAGCCACGAAGATTAATATGGATAGTGGGGTTGTATTTGGCACAGTCAGTCCAGTCAATGTTAAAATCTCCTAAGAGTATGGTCTCATGTGGATGGGTAGTAGACAGCCAATGCAATAGGTTTTCCATAGTGTCAATGTTGTTTCCAGGTGGGATGTACGAACCGGCTATTACTATGTGCTTGCAAGAGTTTAGTTTTAATTTAGCTAGGATGAGTTCCATACCGTTGATGTCTTGAGAGCTGAAGTTAAGCTGTTCCAATGTGAGATTATTTTGAAACAGAATAGCTACACCTCCTCCTTTTTTTCCTTGCCTATTTTTCTGTATAATACTGTAGCCAGGGGGTGCAATTTCATTATTATGATGTTCTGGTCTAAGCCAGGTTTTTGTTAGTATGGCTAAATCTGGTTTATATAGAGCCAGTTGGGCATGGAGGTCTTGAACTTTGTTGAATATGCTTCTTACATTAATGTTTAAGAGAAAAAGGGAAGAGGCTGGCCTGCTACATAGAGGGTTTGGATGGTTAAGGTCTGTATGGAGTGAAGAATTTGGTCCTGAGTTGGGGTGTATATCTCCACAACAAGTGAGTTTCTGAGTTAGATATAGGTAGAGTTTAAGTAGCTTTTGCATTATTTTATATTGTTTCTGGGATAAGTGGGGGCTGATTTTGTTTGTTGGTTTATTACTGATGTAGGAGAATTGATGGCTTTGGGTAAGGTCGGATGGTGATATGGGGAACTGTTTCAGCTGAGGTGAATTAGCTATGGCTTCAGTTTGCCAATGAGTTGAATAGGTGTGATGAAGTTGTGTGTGGTAGGATGTAAGGCTGGATAGTAAAGGAAGAACAAGCATGATTAATGTGTAGAATGCTACCTTTATTTCTAGGAGTCATTTTATTGATTTGTTATGTCTAGTTTTGTGTTATCTTTAGTAATGGGAAGGTAGTGGCGAGTGTAAATAGGGGTTGTTGACTAAGTGTTAGATAAGCACTTAAGAGAGTTGGTGTCAAGGTGTGGTGTGTTTAGTTTGAGTGGGGGAGTAACTATACGTTTCATTGATTGATTGATTGATTGATTGATTGATTGGGTGTGTGAATGGGGGGAGTGGTTAGCTGCTATAAGTTTAGTTGAAATAGGGGTGGGTGGGAATGGGGGTAGGGTAAGGGAGCGAAGTGAGCACAGCGAACGGAGCGGGGCAGCACTTAGGAGCAGCAGCAGTTCTGTAAAACAATCAGTTACTAGAGCTCTATGCAATAGAGTTTGCTGGTTAACAATTTACTTTCAATGAAAAGCTATTTTACTCCTGACTTAATGCTATTTAGTTTACTCAGAAAGAGACATTGTGCCTACATCTATGTGGAGGGAAAGAGCATAGGATGCCTGGAGTTAGACTATGGAGGAAAGTGGGGGAGCTCAGGCAGGTCAGGGGGCAGAAGGTCTGAAGTGGTGAAGCTATAGCCTAGATGAGAGAGGATGAAAGTGAGAGAACAGTTTGGGGAAGGAGGTGGAGGTAGGGGGAGAGAGATACAGTGGAAGATAGGAAGGTAAGGAAGAGAGTTAGGCAAGTGAGAGGAGAGATATAGTAGAAGATAGGAGAGTAAGGAAGAGAGCTGGGGTAAAGAGAGGTCAGAGGGATAGGGAGATGGTTGTCTAGTCTAAAGGCCGATTAATGTTCACCTGTGGGGTGGGGGTGCACAGGAATGATATTTAGCTGACCAGCAGCAGTACTCAATGGGACATAAGAGTAGTGCAATACAGTTAGGAGTGTGCCTTATTAACACAGAACATACGTTCAATTACTGTTGATGTAGAGGGATTCCTTGAATTGAGCAGTATTCTGGATATGACTGATCTTCAGGAGCTGGCTGGGGTTATGCAAGCCTGATAGCTTTAGGAGTCCGGGACCTGTAAAACATATACAGAGGAGACCCAGGTTAGAGCAGGACAGCAGGATTAGTTGGGAGAGATATTAGGCTTACAGTTGTGAATAACAGTGCTAAAAGTAGTAGATACAGCTGGAAGGAGAATATAAGGAGGTGAAAGTGGGGAGAGTAGGAGAGAGTTACTTGGCTGTGTAAATATAGTCAGAAGACTGACAGAAGGTAAAAGGTGTAGAAGGAGTGTAAATAAATTGGATAGGGAGAACAGCAGATGCACAATTGTAGTTAATACAGGAAACAAAACAGATGACTGCAAGATACAACTAGTTAGCAACAACACATCTCTTAAGTTTGCAGGACTAGTAAGTGGGTGTCTATTACTAGGACAAATTATACCAGCATCAACTATGTACCACAGTACACTGGTGGAGTGTGTAATAGCTTACTCAGACTTTAAAATCTAGTAAATCTAGTTAGATATCTGGTTACACTTAGTATACACTTGTATCTAGTTAGATATCTGGTTACACTTAGTACATTTGGTTAAATGCAGTTTACAGTATCAATGCAGTATACAATATCTAGTAACACACTTACGTTTGGAAAAATGCAGTAATAACAATTGTAAGCATTCAGTGATATAAGCAGTAAGGCAGGATTGAACCAATATCTATTAGCACACTTTACTTAAGAAAAAAATGCAGTGATAATAATTATAAGCAGTCAGTGCTAGAAGTAGCAAGGCAGGAGTGAGCCAAGCTTTTGCATAAAATATCTAAAACCATACTGTATAATATCTCTAGTAATAGGCAGTAGTTGAGGATTATGGAGTTTAAAACAATAGGAGGCTGTCAGGGCATATGTAGCAGAGCGGAAAATAAATAATTGTTTGACTACCTGAATGTGATTGCTTTAGTTCTGTCTGTTTAAGACCCTGTTGCAATTATATTGGCATCTAGGCAGAGATCGTGGTTACTGGTCTAGCGACTGTTGAATGGCTACATATAGTAAGGAAATAGCACGATTCTCCCATAATCCCACTGTTTCCCAGTAAACAAATGTAAATAAATAAAATAGGGAGAAAAAGGACAGAGAAGTTGCGCATTTAATAACAGAATTCCGTTGTTGTCTTTAAAGACAATAGATGTAACAGACACTTTGCCTGTGTTTATATCACTGAGGTTAAACTTCCTTGTTTTTACACAGTGACATCAGTGCAAGGAATACACAAAGTTAACAACTGATTTGAAATAAAGATGATAACCAAAACTTGGCAGTTTATGCATGCTATATTATACATCTCCACTGTACAGATTTTCGTAAAATGTCCAGATTTTTGCCTCATATTGTTGGTTTGTCATAAAACGGTGGTTTTCTAACAAATCAGTGAGGGTTGAAGTCAGAAAATAATGACAAACAATTGCGTTTCAGACTTCATATCCTCAGAAAATGTATGCTAATGCAAAAACCTATTATATAAACTTTCAAGTTTGTAAGAGCAGTATTAAAAAAAATCCCCCCCCCCCCCTCAATTATTTATGGCTTTGTCCAGATTTCTTGCTCCAGGAGGTTAAGTGAAAAGATAAATTTCAAAACATCAGCAATTCACTTTAAGTTAATTATAATGTAAATATCCCTGATTTGGGGTCTAAGTGCCACATTATTTTTGGCTTTATCCAGAATTCTTGGTTTCCAACCTATCCTGCATTATCTTGTTTTCAAACCTGTTATCTTTAGACAGACTGCTAAAGGTTTTGATGTCATAATGCTAAATATGTGCGAACCCCCAAAGTATCCCACAAAATATGATTTGAGAAGTACTACCCTTTAAAAAAAAAGAAAGAAAAAGAAACTATATTGTGTTAACAATGAGTTCATCCAAAGTAAAGTGAAATATGCATAATATGCTAATATATTCCCATGGCTGGAAAATATTTATTTGGCCTCAATCCTACTACAATCATCATCTCCTTTCGGCTTATCCCGGTTGACAAACATTAACATATCCACCCGCCTAAATACAGCTTAGTTGCATAAAAGCTTGCAACACAAGTATACAAATCTAACGTGTTTTGCTGCTTTACCTAGATAGTTTTCTCACTACTGTTATATAGTTCCGCTGATACAAATATACTTTTGAAGCAGTTCTTATCTTTCCGACGGTTCTATGAAAGCAACAATTCGCCTCGTTAATTATTTCCGAGAGCTTTAAGTATCTGTTTTTAATAAGAAGGCTCAACAGACTAGTTTTGGCGTCGTTTGTTGGACTGGCTCGCGGCTATGAGATGACATAATTCTCGCGGGGAAGCACACGAACAGCAAGGGAAAAAAAGAAAAATGCGTTTATTAGACTGTATCGTTATATAAACGCGCCTACTGCGCCACAAGTCTTTCACGTTTTCGTTGTATTATATGTTTTATTGTTTTTTGTTTGCATACCTCCCCACCGACCAAATTTTCGCCTCATAATTTTTGTCTGTTCCTCATAAAGTTTGTGATTTTCTGAGGAGTGACTTCACTAATAATGACATACATTTGAGTTTTAGACTTCGTATCCTTCATTAAATGTATGCTAACACAAACACTATTATTATAGCAACTTTCTAATTTATAACATCAGTATTTAAAACGCGTCCCTTTTGGGGGCCTTTGTCCTCCACCCCCTATTTATTTTAGGCATTGTCTATATTTCTTATGGTAAGAGGTTGGCAGGCTTGTTTGTTTTACCAAAACTCCGCTAAACATAACATCCCGTCCGTAGATTCGTTAAAGTAACGTCTGTCACACATTCTGTGTTGGCAATTTTTTGAACTGATAACCCTAGTAAGTAGAATTAAACCATACAAATTAATTAAAACAACTACATGAAAATACTGTATTTTAACCAGCATGTGAGCTTCCTAGCTGAAGCTGTTAGTGTTTAGTAAATGTTCCATGTTTTGCAAATTTGTTCCACATTATGCCGATGGAAGGTTAAGAGCTATGACTGAGACTGGGTGAGAAGTAACATACCGCTTAACTGTCCCTGATTTTTGTCCCGCATCTCTTGATTACAGTTAGCCAGTACTGCCAGCCATTAGATTTTTTCATGCTTATTGTTGGGAAAGTAAATGTTGATACAAAACTTATCTTAAATTTTTAAGCGAATATGAGTAATACTAATACTTTAAAAGTGTTCCTGGTTTGGGCATTGTCCCCTCTTCCCATTTCAGAATTCTTGAGCACTCCCCAAAACAAAGAAATTATTAAGATGAACAATAATTTTAAAATACAAAGGATTCACATTAACTTTGTGAATGGTGTGACAGAAAACTTTAGTTAAGGCTTTGTTTTCTAATTTATTGTTCCCGATATTATGAAGTCTCAGAAACATGTCGCTCCTTTTCTCAAGCCAGGCCCTATTTGGTGGGGGCGGGTCACGAAAAGTGTCAAATGCCCTGTATTTAACGAAAAAATGTTTTGTGGCTTCCTTTGAATTATTGCAGAAAACGCATACCGCTCAGTTGCCTTTAATTTTGACTCAAATTTTACTTCTGTTTCTCTAATCCTTCCTAAATTGATGTCTTTTTAAACATCTTTATTGAATTATCACTTGTGACATAGGCAAGTTTACATTTATACAAAATATTTAAACTGTAGAAACAAATTAACATTAACAAACATTATACTTAACATATATTACTATATATCATATAACCTAAGCAGCATTAGATAAATTATTCAATTCCTCACCCTTTTTTTAAACAAGAAACATCTTAATAAAATCATCAGGACACAATCATACATTTATATAAATGAAAACAAACCATACTGTCACACTCCCAGTTGCAAACATTATGCATTGCTTATAATCTACCCAATCATTTTCAGTCAAATATTACATAGCTCATTTAAGTCCTGTCTTCTTTTAAACCTCATTCCTCCCTTGTATGTATTGTTCCCACAATTCCCATTTTTTTCCTAATTAGGTTGCTCCTACCCTTTTCTAAAGATCTCAATTCCAGTTGTTTTATCTATGGTACTATTTCACTACTTCTAATATAGTTGGTTTAGATTTTGATTTCCATTTTCTAGTAACTGCTTTTTTTGGCAGCCACCATATTAGACACAGCAAGGCCTTACCGAGTCCAGGCAATTCTGATTCTGTATTCAGAATACAGAAAAATTATCTCCCTCGTCACACCAGTGTGCCCACCCAGCATCTTTGACAGAGCACCCCTCAGGGAATCCTTAAAGTCCACCAACCCACCGCACTCCCAGAAAATATGTTCCCACCAACCCACCAGACTCCCAGAAAATATGTTCCCAAGTACAGCTTTCTTCCCCGTCACACCTCCAACTTTTGCTGTCTACCTGAGGAAAAATTCTCTGGAGTCTACTTGGAGTATAAAAATATCTATGTAAACATTTCCAAGCTAAAATCCTAAATTTTATGGATTTTGTTGAATATTTGAGAGACATACATACATACATCCTCCCACTGTCCGAATGGAGAGATGATAAGTCAGCAAGCAAGGGAGAGTAGTATTGCTGAAATCAAATTCATCCTCAAGTCTTGATGAGTATCTCCACGAGGTGGACCCTGTTTTTTCACAAAATCTCACCAAGACGACACTGATATATAGACTGTATTTATATAGCATATATCATGGACAGAAGTAGGTCAAAAATTTAAAAAGATAGCTGGGTGCACAAGACTCAGGATAAAAAAGTGCCCAATCCTAGTAGGCACACTGGTGTCAGGACTGGAAAAAACTGACAATGTAGAATTGTTGGAAAAATATATAATAATATGCATGCTTAGTGCATTCGAGGTTTAAAAGGGTTAATACATTTATTCTGTTCACACTGCATGAATCTGAACAGCTATTAAAAACTTAACAAGAGGCATTTCATTTCTGCTAATGTCATGAAAATAACAAGAGACATTTCATTTCTGCTAAAGTCATGAAACTTAAATAGATATTCATTTCTGCTTATGCTATAAAGAAAGTATGCAGCTGCTAGAAGCATTGATAAAGAAAACAATAGATGCTTGAAAGTATAAACCATAGTCAGCATTACTTGTACTAAAGCTAGAAATGTACCTTGAATCCACACAAAATGTAACACATGTATTAGAGTAGTACAATTGAAGAATTGAAAAGTTAAAATGGGCTAAAATAAGCCCAAGGCCAGGTTGTTTTTCTCAAAATGTTTTGCAAGCTAGCAAATAATCTTACCTAGTCAGCAATAAGTCTAGTAACATTTTCTGTAGAACATACAGAAAGCTGTGTCTAACTACGTTAGCAATAGAATAGTAACATTTTCTGTGTGACAGGAAGAGAACTGTATAAGAATAACATACTAATCACCAGTAATTCAGACAAACCTTGTGCCTACATGCTTTGTCTCCTTGCTGCAAGTAATAAAGGGTGCCTTGCTTGAACCTAACGTGAATTGGTCTTTGAAGTTTTTTCCTTTGACAGATTGGTCCTTCAGACTGGAACCCTCTCTTCACCTCGGATCAGATGACCAGGTGGTTGAAACCATACGGGGAAGAAACCAAATTGGTTCTTCTTATATGGAAAGTCCTCCGACTGAATTGTTGTTCAAAAGAGGCCAGCCACTTTCTGATCTGTGACTGAAGGACGGGTCTCCGTGAATTGGTGATCAATCATGTGGGCTCAGGTAAGGTGAATCTACTTTTTTCTGTTTTCTGTTTTAGATCAGGGACTAGATGTGTATTGTTTTTGTCAGACTGTATTTTTCTTACAAGTCAGGGACAAAAAAGATTACTGTCTTGTCATAGATCAGGAGAAACAGAATAAGTAGGCAGTCATTCTGAAGAGACTATAACAAAATCCGTGGTACCACGTTAAAAAATTAAGAGAAGTTACGTAACGATCAAAGGGTAGAACAAAATGGGTAATAATTGCACAAAAAGACCCCAAAATCCGCCTTTAACAGAAGACGCAAAATATATGCAGTCGCAGTGTGCCGACAATATTAGATATTATTCAAAATGGGTTAATAAATATGAATTTGATGGAAAATTAGAAAAATCCTCACTTATCAAACAGCTCAAAACCAATTCCAAAGGTCGGGTAAAAAAGCAACGTCGATTAGGAATTCCTCAGGCACACAGGTGGCTTGAGGAAGTAAACCATAGGGAACAAAAGAACAAAAATTCAAAAGCAATGCTTTTAGATAAGGAGGACAATAACTTAGTAATAGCATCAGCACCTCCGCCTCCCTTACCAGAATATGAAGCAAGTGAACAGGTTAGTCCACCCCCACGATATCCTGTAGTCACTGAAGAAAGAGATATGAAACTAAAACTGACAAAATTAGAGATCCCATCAGGACCAGGTCCCAAACAAAGGCAGGTAACTCAGATGAAGGCATCGAGTTATGGCAAATGGTTAAAAATTCACGATCTATAAGTGAAGAAGAAGAAATATGCCCACCTATAGACGTACCCAATCCTCAGGCAGGTCAAGACAATCAGGACCCAACTATTTTAGTGTATAGACCTTGGACTCCGGAAGACATCCAGAAAGCCACTGAGGGAATTCCCCATCCAAAGGTTAATTTTAGAAAATTCTCAGAAGATTTACAAGGAATGAGGCTGAGTTATAACCTAAACAGAGAAGAAATAGAAAAGGTAGTTAGACAGATTGTAGGGCCAGATTGGTACATGATTAGTGGGAACTGGAATCCCTGTGACGCTGCACAAAGACCCCTCCCACATAGCAGCGCAGAAGTAGACACCAGAGTAAAAGGTCTGACAGACCGTATCTCTGAAAAATGAAAACCTAGGGCAGACTGGACTTGCATTAATCAATGCATCCAGCAAGAAGGTGAAACAATTGACCAGTACCATGCCAGATTATTAGAGTGTTTTAATAACCACTGTGGAATGCAGGTTCCTGAAGATCAAACACAAGATTCCCCATATGAACAGCAATTAAAGAATGCATTCTTAAAAGGCAGTATTGCACCTATAAGCAGTTTTATTACAAAACATATGGTAGACCATCATACAAGCAGGTTACAATCATTACTTGAATATGCTAGGCATGCCGAAAGGCATTTTAATAGCAAAAAGAAAAAGAAAGCTCAAGTATTTTCTGTAGAAGATGCAGCAGAAGTTTACGTAGTACAGTCAGGGAAAAAGGGCAAGAGAAACGCGCAGGGAAACAAACAATCTGATCAAAGATCAGAGGACTTTGAAGGGTGGAAGAAAAGGGGAGAGTGTTTTAAATGTGGTAAAAAGGGACATTTGGCAAGGGATTGCAAGAAAAACTAGAAGGCAACAACGGAAGACAAGGAGGGTGAGGACTGACTATATGGTAGTCAGGAATCACTAGAAGGGGCTAGCGAAGAAAGGACAAATGGGAATGTGATAGAGGGAGTAGAGGAAGTGCAGGAAGTTAGTGACAATGAAGAAAATGAAATATTGGACCTAGCTTTATTGAGCTTGGAGCTCTATTTAGCAGACATGAAACCAGAAGTTACACTCTTGGTAGAAGGGAGGGAAGTCAAATTCTTGTGTGACTCAGGGGCATCACGAACCCTGATACATCCCTCCAAACTGCCAGAAAACACAGAGTCACCTGATTACATACTGGTCAAAGCAGCTAATGGACAGCTGTATTGGGAGCCTCTCTCCCATAACATTGCAATAACTGATCCAGTTTCAGGATTGACACAGAAAAGCAAAATTGTTGTTTCTGCAAAATGCCCAGTAAACCTCTTGGGCAGAGACCTCATGCAGCTATTTGGTATAGCAGTAGTCCCAACCATGCAGGGTATGGAAGCACAGCGACAAATTAATACCTTTGCAGTGCAGTCGGAGGGTGAAATGTTTTATTGGTACAGCCAGGACTTGGTTACGACTGGTCCAGGGACTGTGACCAAAGAGTTAATGAATGTAGCCATCAGCAAGTTCCCCTCCCTTGACATTGATAAGCAACACCTGTTGCACTGTACTCTGTATTATTGTAACACACCAGGACCTGATAAGGAATATGAGCAAGAATTATTTAAAAATCATGCAAACAGATTGATATTGCATAACCTGTACTGGGACACAGAAGGGAACAGTGTAGCCAGCTGTTCAGTGCCCCAGGAGTTCTTTGCACTTTATAAATCTAATCGATTACCACATGTTAGCGTAACAAAAAACAGAAATATAGAATGGGCAGACCTAGGAGAAAAAGTCACGAGATGGGAGAAACAGACAGAACTAGAACTGTCAGAACAGGGAATACAAATACAGAAGTTGAATTGGATAACTCAGACCAACCCAGCTGTGCACTTGCAGTCTAGCGAGGGCAGCTGATTCACAGTCCTGTTAGAGGAGGAAGAGAATGCCTTACGAAATATACCAGAGACCCTCTGGTCAACAGGAAAATCAGATGTAGGACTCATTCGTACAGCGGGACCAGTTACTATCATTCCAAAGTCAGCATTCAGACCACAAAAAAGACAGTATCCCTTAAGAAAGGATGCAGAGGCAGGGATAAAGCCTATTATAGCAGCCTTACTTAAAGGAGGGATACTAGTAGAATCTCCCGATTCACCATGTAACACACCATTATTTCCAGTTAAAAAGGCCAGTGGAGAATGGCGCATGGTCCAAGATTTACAAGCTGTAAATGATGCAGTAATACCAAGAGCACCTACGGTGCCAGACCCACACACCCTGTTGAATGATCTGAAACCTCAACAGAAGTATTTTTCTGTGGTAGACATCAGCAATGCGTTCTTTTCGATACCGATACACCCTGATAGCCAGTATTGGTTTGCATTCACATTTCAGGGGAAAAGGTATACATATACGTGACTACCACAGGGATATTGTGAAAGTCCAACAATATTCTCACAAGAAATGGCGGGATTCACCCCCACCAAGAGGCAGTCAGATTTTACTTTATGTTGATGACATCTTGCTGGCAGCCCCCTCCCAGCAGGAATGTAGAGAAGATACCATAGCACTTCTACGATTTTTAGTCGCTGAAGGACATAAGGTAAATAAAAGTAAACTGCAGCTTTGGAAAAAACAAGTCAAATACCTGGGATATGTAATATCCAAGGAAGGTAGAACATTAGATGAGGACAGAAAAATAGCAATTTTTCAAGCACCAAAACCCACTACCAAGAAGGAAATGATGTCCTTCCTGGGTACAACCAATTTTTGCCGGAGCTGGATTCCAAACTATGCCTTGGAATCTGCACCTCTGACTGACCTTATATATAAAAAGCCTATGGCAACGCAGGATTTGTTACAATGGACACCAGAGGCAGAATCTGCCTTCTGTAAACTAAAGCAGTTAATAGCGTCCTCATTAGTTCTGGGATTGCCAAACTACCATAAACGTTTTTTCCAAACTGTAGATTATAAGTAGGGTTACATGACATCAGTATTAACACAACAGCATGGGGATAATCAACGCCCCATTGCTTACTATTCATCACAACTAGACCCAGTGGCACAATCCTTACCTCACTGTGTACAAGCAGTAGTTGCAGCTGCAATGGCAGTACAGGCTTCAGCCTCAGTAGTTTTGTTCCACCCTCTCACTTTGAGAGTACCTCATGCAGTCGCGATTATTTTACTACAAGAAAAGGTGGCATATCTTTCCCCTGCTAGGCATCTTTCCTGTATGACTATATTGTTGAGCCAACCTCATATGACAATTGAGAGATGCACGACTTTAAACCCTTCTACTCTGCTCCCGACCCCTGCGGACGGCACACCACACTGCTGCCTGCAGGTAATTGAGCAAAAGACACTACCTAGAAAAGATCTCACGGATGTCCCCTTGGATGATGCCGAGGTGACATACTACGTGGATGGTTCGTGCAAAAGGGGACCTGCAGGACAGAACCTAGTAGGATATGCAGTAGTTTCTGATACTGGGATTATAGAAGCAAAACCTTTACCACACAACTTATCTGCACAGGCAGCAGAATTGATTGCCCTGACATGGGCATGTACCTCAGCAAAGGGTAAATGTGTAAACATATTTACTGATAGCCAGTACGCTTTTATTACTGTACATGTTTTTGCGCAACAGTGGAAAAATCGGGGAATGATAACATCTACTGGCAAACCTATAAATCATGCACAGTTTATTTTAGATCTTTTAGAATCTATTCAGTTACCTCAGAAAGTAGCCATTTGTAAATGCACAGCTCACACCAAGCAACAAGATAGGATTTCAAAAGGTAATGTGAGAGCTGATACAGCTGCAAAACAAGCAGCCACAGAAGTATTTCTTTTAAATGAGGAATTACAACCCTCTGATATTTTAGATTTAGATATGTTAAAAACAATGCAGACACTCACTACGCAAGCTGAAAAACAACGATGGATAAAATGAGGAGCAATCCTCGAAAAGGGGCTGTATAACTCTAGAGAAGGAAAACCGATACTACCCTCTAATTTGTTTCGATATGCAGCTTTGTTGAGCCATGGGCAGTGCCATGTCTCAACAGGGGGGGTGGTACAGCTGGTGAACCAGGTGTTCACAACGTATGGATTTACAAACAACTCTAAAAAATGTTGTTTGATGTGTCAGATTTGTAACAAACATCATGCACAGGGGGCGATAAAGCCCAAGCAAGGGAGTTTCCCTACACCATCATATCCATTTCACACTATCTGTATGGATTTCATAAAATTGAACAAATGTGAAAATAAGAAGCATTGTCTTGTCATTGTAGATATGTTTTCCAGATGGGTGGAAGCCTTTCCAACCAAAAATCCAGATGCAGCTACGGTGGCAAAAGTACTTGTCAAGGAAATCATTCCTAGGTTTGGTATTCCGGAAAGGATCTACAGTGACAATGGTACACACTTTGTAAATCAAACCATACAGCAGTTGAGTAAGCATTTTGGTATTTCTATAAAAAATCATTGTGCATACCATCCACAATCTGCAGGGCTAGTTGAAAGGCATAATGGTATACTAAAAAACAAATTGAGAAAATTAATAGCTGAGACAGGGAAAAACTGGTTATATTGTTTGCCCCTGGCACTGTTGAGCATGAGAACTGTCCCTACAGCAAAAGGATTGACTCCTTTTGAAAAATTATTTGGAAGGGCTTATTATACACCCCAGTGGAAACTTCTCATGTCATCAGACCAGGAAGCTGATTTCACACTAGCTGAATATATGAAAAAGTTGTTGAGTTATAAACATCTGTTGCAGTCAAATTCTGTTTCAGATAGAAAACAAACCGAAACATCAGAAGTGGCAGTGACGCCCGGAGATTGGGTGTGGATCAAAAACATCAAGAGGAAGAATTGGTCACCACCAAGGTGGGAAGGTCCCTACTAGGTGCTTCTTTCAACACCCACTGCAGTTAAGATAGCAGGACGAGCTTCGTGGATACACCTGACACACTGCAAGCTGGTTAAGAACTTTGAGTTGGACAAAAATCTTACCTCTCCATCAGGGCCCTCAGCACAAAGTCTGGCTACAAAGGGGGGGGGGTCAGATCAATAGGACTGATCCATCTCAACCCCAGTGAAGAAACCATCAGTGCTGAAGGTCCTATTAGGGCAGAGAGTAAGAGCACGTGTCCAAAGGAAAGATGACGGAATCCAGTAAGATCCAAAACCTACTCGGAAGAGTCGGAGAAAACAGAAATGCAGAACAACTGTTTCCACAAAAGTATTGCATAACCATCCTGTTGACTGTACTAGTGACAATAATCTTTTTGTTGTGGCCATTCCTTTTCTCAGCCACACAAATTGAACTGAACAAGCGTGCAGAGTGGCATCCTAACTTTAACACTTACCAGGCAATCAAATATATGTATGCTGAAACTTTCAATGTTTCAAATTGCTGGATTTGCACAGCCTTACCAACAGCATATGGGGGGGTTACTGTTAACTTCAGTTCCCCTAGGAGCCAACAAGACCTGGGAAAACCTAATTCATGATACATTAGATGTCACATCACAAGATAAAGTAGCATTGCACTTGTCTGTTCGACAGAAGGGAACTGTGTGTTTTTACAAGAATGATACAGTTCAGGTGGGTTGGAGCAATTGCAATGTGACTGTTCCCTACAGATGCTACACTAAACCTGATAACACCAGATCCTATTGCAACACAAGTTATGATACATTTTTTGAACTGATGCATAGGACAACTGAAGAAGTAAAACATAATGCTGATCTCTATAAGCAACTGTCTATAATCGACAAAAAAATGTTTCATGCAGAGCCAGGGCATAGTAAAGTTACTACTAAAGTCGAAGATTGTTACTTTGTATGCGGTAGAAAAGCATATAAATGGTTACCTGAGAATTGGTCCGGCAGTTGTTTTTTGGATTACCTGGTTCCGGCCATACGACACACAGCAGTTTTACCTCAAGGGAAAATTCGGAATGTTCGAGAAATCAAGAATCCTATTAATCCAGTGGGGCAAATCAATGCACGCTGGAAAAACCATCATGCTGTGGGCAATGGACTGGCACACATGGACTTGAGTGATACTGTTATATCGTGGGCAGGTGTAATGCCAGCATATGGAGCAACAAAATCAATCTGGGAACTGAGAAAATTGTCTAAGCTTCTCGAAATAATGAGCAATGCAACCTTTTCTGCCCTAGAACTGGTGACTGATGAACTGACTGCCATGAGAACAGTGGTGCTTCAAAGTCGCATGGCTCTTGACTTCACCCTAGCGGCGAGAGGAGGTACGTGCGCTTTAATCCAGGAGAAGTGCTGTTCGTATATTCCAGACCACAAACACGAGATAGACAACCTTCTTGAGGAAATTCAGCAGGTGACAGCCATGACCAAACCAGGACCAAATCCATTAACGGACTTTTTCCAGAAATTGTTTGGGGGGTGGGGCAGTATCCTGATGAACATTCTGATTGCCATCTGTGTAGGAATAATCCTACTGGTGGTATGTGTGTGCTGCTGCATCCCCTGCATAAAAAGACTGAGTAAAGACTTTATAGACATTTCAGTTTCAGAAACCTTATACCAAGGTGCTGAACTTGAAGAATTGCTAAAAAACTGAAAATGCTTTAATAAGTTTAAACTGAATGACTCTCTTAACTGCAAATCCTGAGTAGGAAGAGGTTAGGGGAAGAAAAAACTGTTTATGCTTATCTTGAAAGTAGAATAAAAGTATTAAAGGGGGGAAATGTTAGAAAAATATATACTAATAATATGCATGCTTAGTGCATTCGAGGTTTAAAAGGGTTAATACATTTATTCTGTTCACACTGCATGAATCTGCACAGCTATTAGAAACTTAACAAGAGGCATTTCATTTCTGCTAATGTCATGAAAATAACAAGAGACATTTCATTTCTGCTAAAGTCATGAAACTTAACAAAGAGATATTCATTTCTGCTTATGCTATGAGAAAGTATGCAGCTGCTAGATGCATTGATAAAGAAAACGATAGATGCTTGAAAGTATAAACCATAGTCAGCATTACTTGTACTAAAGCTAGAAATGTGCCTTGAATCCAGATAAAATGTAACACATGTATTAGAATAGTACAATTGAAGAATTGAAAAGTTAAAATGGGCTAAAATAAGCCCAAGGCCAGGTTGTTTTTCTCAAAATGTTTTGCAAGCTAGCAAATAATCTAACCTAGTCAGCAATAAGTCTAGTAACATTTTCTGTAGAACATACAGAAAGCTGTGTCTAACTACGTCAGCAATAGAATAGTAACATTTTCTGTGTGACAGGAAGAGAACTGTATAAGAATAACATACTAATCACCAGTAATTCAGACAAACCTTGTGTCTACATGCTTTGTCTCCTTGCTTCAAGTAATAAAGGGTGCCTTGCTTGAACGTAACGTGAATTGGTCTTTGAAGTTTTTTTCCTTTGACAAGAATCCTCAAAATATGGAAAAAAATCCTAAAATGGGGCTAAGCCAGGCCCAGGGGAAGGTTGGCCCCCCATTGTAAGATGGAAGTAGCAGTCCACAAAAACTGCTAGGCCAAAAAAAGAGTCATAAAGGTGATATAGTGGACTATTGAGGATAAGAAAGAAATTATTCATTTTTACTCTTATGCAAAAAGCCTAGAATGTCCAGACACAAGATATACAAAAATATTAAGAGAGAAATTAGAGGAAAGAAAAATACTTCCACAATAAAATCTGTCAGAAGCCTCAAATAAAAACTTGTGTTCATTAATACAACAGATTTGTGAAAAACAGTATATAGACCAAGAAACTTTGATCTGTTTGGATAAAGAAGCATCTGAGGAAATGTGACAATATAAACAACAAACTGTAGAGATATTTGAAAAGTATAAAAAAGGAAATGTGGACATGGGAAAGAGAGAGATTTGATATGCTGCAATATTTATGCAAAGGTGAAAGCCAAATTAATCAATATAAAAACAGCAGCCCCAAAGGTATTTGAAGACATGCTGGAGGGAGAGGTTCCTGACCCAGAGACTCCCCATACTCTGGAATAGACTGCCCATACATGTCAAGCAGAGTGCCTCCTTGGCCCTCTTCAAAAGGAACCTTGATGATTGGATGGGAGATAGGAAATTCACCCCAGGGATCATGTCAGTCACCCTGCTAGACAGGGATCCAGGGAAGTAAATATTGTGGGAAGAAATATCCAGGGAATTGTTATAGCTAGGCCTATATAGGCCCTAGGGCCGATAGCCTAGTACCAACCTATGAACCTAAGAGAAATACAGGCAAAGGCATCCAGATCCAGAAAATTTCACAATAAAAAGTAATAACACAAAAAGGAAATGTAGAAAAGAAGATTAGTAAAATAGAAATTGGAGTTAAGGAGTGCTGTGAAGTGAAGGATTTGGTGTAGAAGGTCTAACACAGGTTACATCATAGCATGATGGAATGAGTCCCTAAGTAAGGAGAAACAGGAAGATCAGGAGATATCTGAAGAAGAAATATGGGCATGGGAGAGAAAAAGAGATTTATTATGGTGTAAAATTCATGCAAAGGAGAAAGCCAAACTAATCAATACAAAAAGAGCAGCACCAAAGATATTTGAAGAGAAATACAGGCAAAGGAATACAGACATGGAAAACTTTACAATACAAAAAAAAAGGCAAAGAGGAAAAGTAGAAAAGGAGATTAGTAATGGAGAAGTTAAAGTAATAGAAACTGAGGTTATGGAGTACCTGTGAAGTGAAGGATTCAGTATAGAAAATCTAATTCAGAAAGCACCACAACAGTATAGAGCAATGGACAACCAGATTAAGAGAAAACCAGTGGAATGGGAAACAATTGGTCAGGTGCTATATGAAGATATTTTGGAGCCTCCCACAGGAAACTAGTGTAAATGTTCACTTGAAGCTGGACAGCAAGGGAAGCAGCAGGAAATTGTGGAAACTGATGCAGTCGATGTTGAGGAGTGATAGGCCAGTAAGTTCCTATATGACAAAGCAATGGATGACAAAGGATGAAATTGAAGAGAATATGCCACAGGAAGATAGTATAGAACTTTCTATGGAATGCCCACAGGAAATGGAAAACAAAAAATGTGCCCTCAAGTTAGAAGAAAATGAGCTAAGAGAAGAGTTGCTTGATTTAATACAGATAGATAGACATACTTAGATTAATAAAAGAAATAGACTGCAGAAGCTCAATAAAATCCAAAAAGTCAGAAGTTTGATGAAACGAACACAGTAATTAAGACTATCCAAAGAGATTCATGTGATGTAACAGAAGTAAACAGGATATATTACTGTGCAGCTAAATTAATAACTGATAAAGTTCTACCAGAAGAACACAGGGTAGTGAGGGAAAAGAAGGGGAGAAATCAAATTCCATCATGGAAGTATCAAATAGAAAAAACTATAAACCAATTAAGACAAGAAATGTCATTGTTAGAAGAGTATAGAGGAGTGCAGATCAACAAAAATACTTAGAAAGTACTAAAATAGATCAGGATCTATCATGCACTATCGCAAATAAACTAAAAATCTCAGAACATGCGGAAAAACTTAAAAAGTACAAAATAAGCAATTTATTGATGACCCAAAACGTTTTATAGAGAATTGGGAAAAAGGTAAAAGGAATTGAAAGACCACCAAAAAAAAGAAGAAATAGATATATTTTGGAGAAGTATTTATGAAGATTCTGTGGAACATAACAAATATGCTAAATGGATAGAAGTAAAAGAAAGAGTAAGAACTTTAAAGGTACAGGATATGAAATAGGATGAAGTAACAGCCAGAGAGAGTGAAACAAAGTTAAGAAAAGCTTCTAACTAACTGGAAAACCCCAGGCCCAGATACAGTAGCTAACTTCTGGTTAAAAGTATTAACATCTTTGCATGAAGATTTAGCCATGAGTAAGAAATATTTATATGCGCACTCCAAACAGACATCAACTTAGCTAACAACAGGAAAAGCAATGCTCCTACTTAAGAGTGAATCTGCAAGCTACCTAAAATTATAAACCAATAACTTGCCTTCCAACGACGAATTAACTATACACTGGACTTGATGCCGACAGAGTTTATAGTCATTTAGAAGAAAACTCAATTATAGCAATAGAAGAAAAGGCCAATAAAAGAAAGTCATATGGAAAAAAGGATAATTTGTTGTTAAATAAAGTCATAGTGGAGAACTGTAAAAAGGGGAAGACCCTAACTATGGCATGAATTGACTACAAAAAAGCTTTTGATAGTATCCCACATTCATGGATAAAAGAGTGCTTAAAAAGGTATAAGATGCACCCCACACTGATCAACTACATTACAGTGACCATGAAACAGTGGCAGACCACTCTGCAATTAAGCCATGATAAAGGACAAATTATTATCCCAGGGATAAAAATTAAAAGGGGATATTCCAGGGTGGCCCTTTGTCACCACTGCTATTTTGTCTTGCCCTTAGCCCATTATGCTGTCTATTTAACAGCTTAGGCCATGGCTATAATTTGGCTCCTAGAAAACAACAAAGTATAAAGACTTCTCATTTTTTGTTTGTTGATGATTTAAAATTGTATAATTCATCAGATGAGGAACTGAAAGCACAACTGCAAGTTGTCAAAACTTTTTCAGATGATAAAAGAATGTAATTTGGTCTTGATAAATGTGCAAAAGCAACCTTTAAAGCACAAAAACTGCAACACCAAGAAAAGATCCGTTTTGGACAAGAATGTAATATAAAGAACTTGAGCAAGAGGGAGTGTATAAATATTTGGGAACTGATGAAGGATCAATAATAAAACATGAACAAATGCAAATAAAACTTTGTAAGGAATACTTTAGAAGACTTAAAATAATCCTGAAAAGAGCATTGACATCTAAGAACAAAATTCAAGCTGTAAACCAATTTGCTCTTCTTGTCCTAACTTACAGTACTGGAGTGATTGACTAGCCCCAAAACATGTTGGATAGATTAGACAGGAAAACATGAAGGATACTTTATGCTCACCAAATGATTTATAAAAATCTGTGCATACCAAGATTATATATTCCCCGTTCCAAAGGAGGGATGGGCCTCCTTGAAACTGATTACATGTTTAGGTCTGCAATCATGGGACTGCACACATACCTTCTGACCTCACAAGACCCAAACATAGTGAAAGTTTTGAAAAGTGAGGAGAATAAATCTAAGATGACTTCTCTGCTTAATCTAGGAGAAGCATATCGACGTCAAACAGGAATGGAAATCAAACCGGAAGCAGATAAAAATTAGGCATCAACTGAATGTGCCAAAAAACAAAAGAAAGAATATAAGGTGAAGGACCAGATGAGAAGGCAAGAACTGTGGAAAATACATAAATATAGTTGCAAGTATAGAAAACTTCTGGAAGAATCTCATGTTGATCAGGATCAAATGGAGGAATGGTTAAAGAGAGGCAAACTCAAACCAAGAAATGAAAGGTTAATATTGGCGGCCCAAGATAGTGGGCTATGTATGTGTTGGTTTACAGAGTACATTGAACATGTGGGAGAAACAGACAGATGTAGGTTTTGTGAAACAGAATTGGAAACAGTTGCACACCTCGTTGCTGGCTGTGACATACTAATGGCAGAAGAACTGTATACTGAAAGGCATAATAATGTGGCAAGACTGTTGCATTGGGGATTGTGCAAACATGGTATTGAAGTGGCTGAAAAACACTGGAAACTTGAACCACAAAGCATCATAGAAACTGATGAAGTCTACCTAACATGGAATCACCCATTACCAAAAGTTCAAAAGATGGATGCTAGAAAACTGGATATAATGGTCCATAAAAAGAAGACAAAAGTAGCATTGATCATTGAAGTCATCACACCCAGTGAGTACAGTGTCTTGCATACAGAGAGACAGAAAGTCATAAAATATCAGGATTTGTAGGCAGAAATGAGAACAACATGAGAGAAAGATACCCAAACAGGAACTGTAGTAAGAGCAATGGGTCTTATAATAAAAAAGAATCTACAATCGTATTTAGATATGTTACCAATACATGTAAACCCATACGAATTGCAGAAGGAGTCATTACCGGGCACATTGCAGGTGCTGCTAAGAGCTCTTCTGGCTGACATCAAAGATTGAAACAATACTAATTTCATGAAATTTAATCATACTTTGACTTAGGAATGGGGTCCATTCCCATCATGGTAATAGAAACCCAAAAGACTTGGAGAAATTAAAAGGGACAAACCATAACAATGGGACATGATGTGTGACACATTTCAATTTTCAGCCTAGGAGGTACTACTTTAACAAAGATAATGACAATGACTACTTGATTGTTAAGCATTCTATTTCAGTGGTGGAAAACTTAGTATCTGCTCCTCAACTTCTGACTCAAAAGACACATAGGATGTTCTTCTCCATCAAAGGTTTGTGATAACACTGTTTCTAGGCCTACCTTTAATTCATCAGTATATAGTAAAAAAGGCTTGCTGAAATCTGTAGAGGCTAAGGCAGCATTGGAAGAGAGTATTTCCTTCAACTGATTTAAAGCATTGTCAGCCTCTAGTGTCCATTTAACTGTACTGGGCATCTTTCCTTTTGTCAAGTCTGTAAGGGGACTAGACATTGAGGCAAAGTAGGGTATGCATTTCAAGTTGTATTCAGTTAACCATAAAGAATGCACTCAGTTGATTCTTATTGCCAGGAATAGGCCCATTTTTCATAACTTAAAATTTTTCTTTCTGGGGCCTAACAAATTTTTTATCAATCACATAGCCTACATTTTTACCTCTGTCATATCTAACTTGATGTTGTAGGGACTGACAGTTGATGCATTTCTCTGAGAGTCTAGTTTAGCCTAAAAGTTAGCTAAATGAGAGCCCCAGTCTTCTGAATATATAACAGCATAGTCGAGGTAATCAGCTGCATACTTGACATATGGTTTTAGGACTCTGTCCATAAGTCTCTGAAATGGTGCAGTAGCTCCATGTAACCCCAAAAGAAGGACAGTATACAAGAATAAGCCCTTTAGTGTTTAAATGCTGTCTTTTCTTGGGTTTTAGCCATTACACACACCTTCTAATATAGATTCATAGGTAGGTACTTGTCTAGCTGCCCTTGTGGACCATTTTAAACTTAGTCATTTTCCCTTTTTGTGCTTGAAATAACCTATATCCCTTTGTTAAATTGAATATGATCAAGAATTTTGCCTTCTTTAGCCTTTCTGTGAGTTCATCAACCCTTGACATTGGGTAGCTGTTAAATTTCAAAATGCTGCTCATCTTTTTAAAATCATTATACAACCTGTGGCTGTACCACTTGGTCTTTGTCTCCTCTATCATTTCTATCTTAAGCTTGTTTTGTACATCTTCTTACACAGCTTTTAGTCTGTGACTGCAGTATTCTTTAGAGGTTTTAAGTTAACATCTTCCACTAGAATAATTAAATAAGATACTGAGTCTGGTCTATTCTGCCAGGCAGGTTTGAAAAAAAGAAGTTATATACTCACCATAACGTTTCATGTTTGTTGCCAATATCTCGCCTTCAGTCTTGCTGGTTGGGTTTGGAGCTGAAACTTGGCTCTGACTCAGCCGTATACCAAAGCTCGAGAGCTTCTACTGGCTCAAGGCTAAGTCCTATCCCATGGTGCTTAGCAGCTGTTCTCCAGATCTCGTTTGAGGGAGAAAGGTTCCTATGATATATTCAATATCCAAAAAGATAATATATGAAACATATTGTCATAAAGTTAACAAGAAAAGGCAAGAAGGGAATCAGACCTTATCTGCCAATTTTTGAGAAATTTCCTTTAGATCCTCCAAGAGAGAGGTGGCTGGGAGGGACGCAAGACTGAAGGCAAGATATTGGACAACAAACATGGAATGTTATGGTGAGTACATAACTTCTTTATATTATGTTGTCCCGTCTCGCCTTCATTCTTGGGGGTTGGGACAGAGTCCCCAGCACTTTTTTCTTGGGTGACTCAAGGGAATAAACTCTTCAGGACAATGGAACCAAAGGATGCCCTGTTCCGGGAGGCCACATCTACTTTGTAATGAGTAATAAAGGTATGAGGGTTAACTCATGTAGCAGCAGCACAAATTGAATCCAAAGGAAGTCTGGATTGAAAGGCAATGGTGGTAGATACTCTAGTTGAATACCCTTTAACTCTTCCTGGAGGTTCTTTATTGTGAGAATCATAGACATAGGTGATGGTCTCAGTAAGCCATTTGGACAAGGTAACTTTTGAGACTGCCAAACCTTTTTTATTTTCTGAATAGGAGACAAAAAAATGGTCTGACTTTCTGAATCCTTTGGTCCTATGCAAGTAAAAATGCGACTGTCTATGCACATCCAGTTGGTGGAGTTTATACACTGCCTTGTTGCTATAGTTAGGAAAAAACACTGGTAAATCTATATTTTGGTTTAAATTTGCTTGAGAACAAACTTTCGGTAAGAAGGAAGGATTTGTTCTGAGGCAGACCCTATCTTTGTGGAAGATCAAATAGGGTGGACGGATAGACAAAGCTTGCAACTCTGATACTCTCCTGGCTGAAGTAATTGCTGTCAGGAAGAGTGTTTGCCAAGATAAAAATTTTAATGAACAAAATGATGCTGGTTTGATAGGAGGCAGGATTAAAGATGATAATATAAGATTGAGGGCCCAAGGAGGAGGAAGTTCTCTGAAGGGTGGCCTTAACAGAAAAGTACCCTTGAAGAAAGCTTTGCATAGTCTATGGGACATTACACTAGATCCAAAGTCTCTCACATGATAATTAGAAATAGCAGCTAATTGAACTCGAATAGTGGCTGCCACTGCTCCTTGATTAAAAATTTCTGTCAAAAATTCCAGAGTTGCAGGTATAGATGCTATAAAGGGATCTATATGTTTTTTTGTTAGCCCAACAAGAGAACCTCTTCCATTTGCTTGCATAAAGTTTCCTAGTCATTTGCTTGTGTGAGGAAACTAGAATGTGATGAACTGCAGGGGATAATTCCAGAAACCTGGCTAAGATCGGAAGTGGAGAAGCCAAGCTGTCAGCTTGAGGCTGTGGAGGGCAGGGTGGAGCTTTCCTGACTGATGCATCAGAAGATCCGGCACTGGGTCCAGGATCCATGGGTCCTCCTGAAGGTGAGGCCAAAGAAAGGGGAACCAAATCTGATGGGCCAGAATGGCGCAATGAGAATTAACCTGCGACTCAACAACTTTGCTTTCTGGATAACCTTTGGAATCAAGGGAAAAGGGGGAAAGGCATAAAGAAGTCCCGGGGCCAATCATGAACAAGTGCATCCCTCTGTGTTCTCCCGGAGGGGAGATTAGGGCAAAGTAGTTGCTGCATTTGGTATTAAAGGGAGTGGCAAAAAGGTCGCAGCAAGGCTGGCTCCATTTGCAAAAAATTTGATTGAGAGACCACTCATGAGGCATGAGAATCACTCTGCTTAGCCTGTCTGCTATAACGTTGGATTTCCCTGGGATGTGCGTTGCTGTCATAAAGCGTTGAGAAGATATTGCCCATTGCCAAACTCTCTGGGCCTCTCGACACAGGGGATAGGATCTGGTTCCCCCTGTTTGTTGATGTACCATACCACCGACATATTGTCTGTCTGAATTGCAATAGTTCCTGTGGGAAGAGAGTTCTGAAATGCTTCCAATGCCAGAAGCACCGCCCTCATCTCTAGGGCATTGATGTGCAAATGGTACTTGTGATCTTTCCAACCCCCTTGGACTGTCTGTCCCAGATAATGCCTCCCCACCCTATCTGGGATGCGTCTGTGGTTACTGTAGCGACAGGTTGGGGAAGTACAAATGGTCTGCCCATTGTTACCTGAGTGAACTGAATCCACCAAAGTGAGTCCTTCTTGTAGGAGTGTGTTATGAGGATCTCGTGAGACATGGGTAACTCCTGTATGGACCATTGAGCGAAGAGTAGCCACTGCAATATTCGCATGTGAAGTTGTGCTAGGGGAAGTAGAGTTATCATCGCTGCCAGAGAGTCTAGGACTTTGAGGGCAAATCTTGCCTGTACTTTTTTCTTGTTGAGTAAGGTAAGTACTTGACTGCGTAACGTTAAGCACTTGACTGTGTAATGTTTGGATCCTTTCTTGAGGAAGTTTTGCCAACACGTCTCTTGTATTTAAATCTGCACCAATGAAGGTAATACACTGTGATGGCAACAAGGCAGATTTTTCTGCATTTATAGTAATGCCTAGTTTTGAGAAGAGATGGATGGTGTAGTCTCTTACTTTGATTAGTAGCTGCTTGGTGGTGGCAGTTAGGAGCCAGTCGTCTAAGTATAGAAACACCCGGACTCCCTGATTTCTCAGATGAGTCATGACTACTGCCATGCATTTGGTAAATATCCTGGATGCTGTGGTGAGTCCAAAAGGCAGAGCTCTGAACTGGTAATGACTGGCTCCCAGCCGGAAGCATAGACATCTTCTTGCGTGCCTGTCCATCTTTATGTGGTAGTATGCATCCTGAAGATCTAATGAGCACATCCAACTGTCTTTTCCCAGAAACGGGAGTATAGACTGCAGTGTTACCATCTGGAACTTTGAGTTTTTCACCAACTTATTTAGTCTGCTGAGATCCAGTATGGATCTCCAGTCCCCTATCTTTTTTTGGAACTAAAAAGAACCTTGAGTAAATTCCGGATCCTAGTTGGTCTGCGGGGAATTCTTGGATGACTCTTTTTTCTAGCAATGCTTGAATTTCTAGTGTTACTTGATCCCTTTGACCGGATGGAAAGTCTGGGATAAACTTTGACGGATAAGGTGGACAGTGAAAAGGAATGTTGTAACCCCTGGATATAATGGACTGTACCAATCTGTCTTGAGTCAAATTTAGACAGGCTTCTGGGTACAGTGATAGTCTCCCCCCAACTGCCTCCAGAGGTGGATAGGCAGGCCTCCTTTCAGGAGCGCTGGAAGGGCCTACCAGAGAATGCATCTCTATCACCCTGGTTATGCGGACCCTCTCTGCCACATGGATGGTGTCTTCCATTATTTCTCCCTCTGCCCCTGGGGGAAGGATCACCACGAATGTCAGGTAAGGCTCTTTTGGACTTATGGAATCACATTTTTCTGCTCTTTTGAACTTTAGGATAAGGTCTGGTAGGGGTGGAAAAACAGACTCCAACGGCAGACAGAGTCTTACCATCTTGTTGGCTCCTGGTGAGAGTTTCTTTCACTTTTGGGCCGAACAGTGATGAGCCATTAAAGGGAGTGTCAATAAAGGAAGATCAGAAGGGTTCGGCAAACTCGCAAAGGCATATCCAGGAATGTCTAGAAAGAGCTATTCCTGTGCCTGCTGCCCTGCTCGCTCCATCGGCTGCATAGGATATGAGGTGCATGGAGGAGTCAGAAATGAAGGTTAAGGTTGCAAGCTGGGAATTAACCTTATCAGGTAAGTCTTGGGCTGTTGCACCTTGTAGGGTATCTCCTAGCTGTTTTAGGACAGCCCTCTGAAGTCACGTGAAATGCGACAAATAATTCAGAGACCACAAGGTAAAGACAGCTGAGGAGAACATACGCTTCCCATATCTGTCTATCGTACGAGAGTCCTTGTTCGGTGGCTGGACAGATACAGAATTTTCAGCTAACTCCTTCTTTGTGGCCGCTGCCACCACCATTGCATCTACAGGAACCCCTTTTGTTACATATTGCCTATCTTCCGGAGCTGTAATAAACTTATTAGGCCTCCTCGGAACAGGGTCCACTGAGTCCAGAGAGTCCCATACCTTTCGACTCACCAAACCCAGGAGAGGGTCGGAAGGTGGAAAAACCCAAGAGGTGGAGGAGTGAGAGCCATATGCCTCCAGGTATACAGACTCATCTTCATAAGGGGAAAGGGACTTCCAGCCACCCCTCTGCTTAAGGATCTCCAGGATGTCTGAAAAAGAGATATCCTCAGAGGGTGACTGTGGGGACCCTTCTGCATCTTGTAAGTCAGTATCAGAAGTGACAGACTCAGGGGAGTCTATGTGCTTTCTCTTATACTGTCTCTTTCAAGGAACCTCCTCGAGGAATGCTCTGGGGAGGCATCGGAACAGGAGGATCTACCCATTGTGGCTTCCTGGGGCACTGGCTCTCTACTCTGTGGGTGATGGAGGGATAATGAAGAGATGGCCATCGGTCCCTAAGGAGGAAGAGAGGCTGGAGCCAAAGGTGGAGCAGACTCAGTGGAGAGCACACTTTGCATCACTTCAAAGGCACCACGGTCTTGGGCCGAAAGAAACTCCGGCCCCGAGAGGCCAGGAGATCTCCGCAGCACCGAGGAGGGTGGCTCTGAGGCTGAGCTGGTTCCGACAAGGGTCCGATTCGACTCTCTCCCCTGGAGCCGACCAGGGAGTGTCGGCTCCCAGGTCCCTTGATGAACGACTACATCAAGGAAACCAGAGCAGATATCAGAGCCGAGATATCAGTAGTGATTACTGGCTCTGGCAGTTCCAGCACAATGACTTCCATACCCTCTTGCTCCAAACTCGTTTGAGTTGGAGGAGGAATAGGCATAATTGGAGGTACCGTTGTCGGCTCCATGATCTGATGGGCTGGGCTCAAGACAATTTCTGCTAGGGCCTGGGTCCAGAGCAACCTCTTCACTACCCACTCCACATCATCCGATAGCCTGGAGGATCTAGAGGAATGACTCGATTTATGGCTAGCTGCCACCAACTGTAATAAAGCAGATTGCGGCACTGAGCGAACAGGCTCCAAGGACAGTGACCGACTCCTTTTATGGCTCTGCAACGGTTCTGATGAAGCAGTTGGAACTTAGGGAGAATTATGTTTCTCGGGGCCATCAACTTTCAGAGCCGAGGAAGTAGCAACTTTGATGCTGCTTGTCGGCTCAGACACCGGAGCCAATGAAGCATCCCTTTTTTAAGTATCCAATTTGGAAGTCTGATTGCCTTCATCCACTTTCAATAAGCCCCTTAAAATGAGCTTGTTTTTCCTCTCCTGTAAGACTCTGGTGCTAAAACTATGACAGATGGAACAGGAAGCTTGGAGATGGGCTGGTCCGAGACAGTACACACAACTAGTGTGTCCGTTAGTTATGAACATTTTTTGAGTGCAGGAATCGCACTTTTTAAATCCTGATTTATGTTCCTTAGCTGGTTCTTTCACTATACCTACTATAAGGAAGACACACTATAACCATAAACAAAAAATATAAGAATATAAGAATTAGCACAGTAATGGTAATAGAAAGGTAGCAAGACAGGAAGTTTTTTTTTAAGAGAAAAGGAAGGAAAGGGAGGAGGAGAACTCTCTAAGTTAAATGCCTATCTCCTCCACCTGAGGAGATGCCTCTAACTTAAATGGTGACTCCTGAGAGGGGAAGAGAAAGGGACAAGAATCCTCTAACTAAAATGGATTCTTGAAGAGATGACAAGGCCCAAAGAAAAAACAGCTGCAAGGGAAAAAATTTCCAAGCATAAGAAAAAATTGGGGCAAAGGCAATTACTATAAAAACTAATAGGTTATAAAAGATAGTATTTAGAAGATTAATACTGCTATAAATACAAAAATTTTACAAACATGAGCCAGTGAAGACAACCCTGAAGCTTCAAGCGACAAACGAGATCTGGATAACAGCCGCTAAGCACCATAGGATAGGACTTAGCCTCAAGCAAGTAGAAGCTCTCGAGCTTTAGTATATGGCTGAGTCGGAGCCGAGTTTCGGCTATGAACACAACCAGCAAGAATGAAGACAAGATGGGACAACATAACATTAAAGCTTCCAGTGTCTCAATTTTTATATTATCTTCTGTTAAGTCTCTTCCCATATATCCTTAGCTGTCACAACAGAGTAATTTCTAATCCATACTCCTAAATATTTCATTTTATCATGTCCTCATAAATATGGATATTGTTGGACCAGTTTATAATTGAGGTACATAATTTACCGCTATTGCCTTTATTTTAGTTTCATTAACTTTGTATCTCAAGAGAATCTGAAACTGTCTTAAAATGTTCAACAACTCTGTAATGTCCCTTTCTGTTTTTTTCATGTATAAAATAATATTATCTGCAAATAGAGCCAGCTTTTCCTGACTACCATACAAATTATATCCTTGAATTTCTGAGTCCCTTATTTTCTTTGTCAATGGTTCTAAATATAATGCAAACAACAAAGGGGGAAGCGGACAACACTGACTGCTTCCTCTACTCAACAAGTTATCAGAGAGGACCCCACCCACTTTAATTCTCACCTCCAATCCCATCATATATACTCCTAATCAACCTTATAATTGTATCAGGGAAAGCAAATGCTTCCACTGCCCTGCTCATGAAGTCCCATTCTACTCTGTCAGATGCTTTCTTTGCATCAAGACCCACCAATAAAAGTAGTATTTTCTTACATTCTGCTTCTGTCTGGATCATCAGTGTTCTGTTAATATTGTCAAATGTTTGCCTCTCCTTCACAAAACCACACTGATCCATATCTATCAATTTTGGTATCACTTTTGCCATTCTTTTAACCATTGTAGCCATAAACACTTTATATTCATGGTTTAGTACTGAAATGGGTGTGCATGAAGCTGGATCTGATGGATCTTTACCCTCTAAGTATTACCATTACCACCACCTTCTTCCAGGATGCAGGTTCTTCTCCTCCTCTTAAAATACTGTTAAACAAAACATTCTAGATCTTTATCAGTTTTTTTCCTCTCAACTTCCAAACTTCTACAGGAATACCATCTATTCCTGGGGACTTTCCTGTAGATTGGTTATACATAGCCATTTTATCTTGTCTCTTCCTATCTTGTTAGTAATTGAGCCTCATCAACCTCTAACCTTAGCATATTTAATTTTTCCATAAACATTTCCATTTGTACCTTTTCTTGATTTCCATATTTCTCTGCTTTATACAAAATTTCATAAATTTTTTGAAATATTTCTAATCTCTTGTTATCTTCCTTCTTATAGACTCCCTAAAAGCTCGGTGACAGCCCTTTCCACTTTCTGTTGCATGAGTCGCTGTGCTAAAAGTTTCTGTGCTCTAGAATAATTATCAAAAAAAAAAAAAAAAAAACAGCTGCTTAAAGTACAGTTGCGTACACTTACCATAAATGTTGGTGTTCAAGTGTATTCACTGTTGCAGTCATCACACTTGGGTTATCTGCCTGCAGGTAGGCCTCAGTCGGTCCGAATACCAGAGACTTAGTATTTCTGAGTTGGTTGTTGTCACTCCAGGACTGATGTCAGGTTGTCAGGGGTATAATAACATGCAGCCAATGCCATTATATCAGTTTTTCTTGCCCCAAATGTCAGGAGCCCCCAAACAGGGAGCTAAGTTATGGTGGAAAAACACCACCAGTAAAAAGTAAATACCAATAGCCCTGTAAGGAGTGAGGAAGAGAGAGAGACAAGGGGCTGGAGGGTGGGAAACCAGGACTGCAACAGTGAATACACTTGAACATCTACATTTATGGTAAGTGTACACAACTGTACTATGTTCTTCATGTTTCACTGTTGCAGTCATCACACTTGAGTGGATTCCCAAAGCTGAAGAAGGGTGCAGGCAGTCAGGAAGAGTTAGGGCTGGCTAGAATGCCCTGCAGGAATGCTGTTGCAAAGCCTGCCCTGGATTTGGAGAAGATAGGCAAATGGTAGTGCTTGGTGAAAGTGTGTACTGAACTCCAGGTAGCAGCTTCCAGGATGTTCCTGGTAGGGACTCCCCTGAGAAATGAAGTTGAGGTAAATGTTGCCCTAGTGGAGTACGTTCTGACCCCCTGCTGGGTTGGTTTCCCATGCTGTTTGTAGCAGAAATGGATACAATGTGCTATCCATTTAGATATAGTTTGCTTTGAAATGGCCTTGCCCTCTGCCCCAGTTGCAAAGCTGAATAATAGCTGGTCTGATTTTTCTGAAGGCCTTAGTCCTATCCAGGTAAAATCTGAGCTGTATGTGCACATCCAAGGAGTGCAAGATCCTTACCTCTTTATTTTGAGGATTAGGGAAAAAGGTTGGCAAATGTATGGATTGATTGAGAGCCACACTGGACATCACTTTAGCATAAAGGAAGGGTTTTTCCTGAGAGAGACCCTGTCAGCATGGAAAGTAATGAAGGGTTCCACAGCCATATGTGCTTGTAGTTCAGACAATTTTCTAGCTGAAGTGATGGCTAGAAGCAATGCTGTTTTCCAAGAGAGGAATTTTAAGTATTCTGACACCGCAGGCTCAAAGGGTGGAAGTGTGAGCTTTACCAGTACAAAGTTAAGGTCCAAAGCAGGGGAGGGTGCTCTCCTTGATGGCCTTAAGTTGTTTGCCCCTCTCAGGAACTGTTTGATAAGAGGATGTGAGAAGAGAGGTGGCTCAGTGTTGTAATGAGCCAAACTGGCTGAGGCATGAATCTTAGTGGAAGAGAAGGACAGGCCTTTTTGAAGTAGTTCTGCTAAGTAATCCTAAATTAAAGGCAGGGAGGGAGGGAAAAATTGTGTCCTCTCCTTTGGCTAGGCTCAATGAACAGCATCTTTTCCACTTATCTGCATAAGATTTCCTTGTACTGGGTCTTCTGGCTTCAAGAATGACATCCAGCACCTGTTTGCTTAGAGCTGCCGGGATAGGATTCAAGGGATAAGCCAGGCTGCAAGCTTTAGGGTTTGCAGTTGTAGATGCAAAATCTGCCCCTCCTGCTGAGAGAGCAGGGTAGGATTCTGATGTAGGTGCCATGGTGGCACCGATGTCAGGCTGCGCAGGAGTGGGTATCAGTGTTGGCGTGGCCAGTCCGGGGCAATCAGAATTGTCCTCGGTCTGTCCTGTCTTATTTTGAGTAATATTCTTGAGAGAAGGGGCATGGGTGGGAATGCATAAACTGAGAGATTTACCCACTGAAAGGATAGGGTATTCACTTTCCAGGCCCTGCTGTGAGGGTTCCTGGTGCAGAATCTGCTGAGCTGGTGGTTGTAGGGGGAGACAAAAAGGTCTACCTCTGGGGTCCCCCATTTCTGAATCAGAAGTTTGAAGGTGCTGGGCTCTAACTGCCACTTGTGTGGGTCTAGGAGATTTCTGCTTAAGTTGTCTGCCGGTGAATTTTGATTGCCTGGCTTGAACTGAGCTTGCAGATGGACTTGCATGTCCAATGATGTGTTCCACAGAGCCATGGCTAGCCTGCAGAGTGGGTAGGAATGTATTCCCCCCTGCTTGTTGATGTACCACATACCTGGTGTTGTCTGTTTTTATTAGAAGTTGTCCTGGAAAGGGCAGAGATCTGAAAGCTGTCAGAGTGTTCTGCACAGCTAGCATCTCTTTTTGGTTGATGTGAAGATTTTAATTTGGGCTCCAGTGGTCCTGAATGCATTTGCCGTCCATGTGTGCTCCCCAGGCATAGTCTGATGAATCTGTGGTTAGGGTCTGGACGGCTTGGGGTTGAGTAAAGGGCAGTCCCTTTTTGAGGTTGCATCATTTTGCCCACCAAAGAAACTCTGTCCTTAGGGTATGACAGGAATGACTGTTTCCAGGTCCTGAGAGTGTTGGCACTAAAGACTTTTTAAGTACCATTGAAGTTTCCTCATATGCAGTCTTGCATATGGAATAAGCAGTATACATGAGGCCATGAACCCTAGTGCCTGCATTATATTTCTTGCAGATAGCTGGTTTCTGATGGCCATTTGTTTGAAGTAGGCTGTCAGATAGACATGTTTTTCTGAAGTGAGGAATGCCATCTGGGATGTTGTGTCCAAGCTTGCTCCCAGGAATACAATCCTTTGACTGGGTACCAGTTTTGATTTATTTTCATTGATGGTGTACCCCAGGGAAGTGAGGAGGTTTTGCACAAATGTCAGGTGCTACAACAGCAATTCCTGGCTGTTCACCTGAATCAGGCAGTCGTCCAAGTAGGAGTAAATTTGGATATTTCTCTGCCTGCAATATGCAATGGCTGGAGCCACACATTTTGTGAATATTCTGGGTGCAGTGGACAAGCCAAAGGGAAGTGCAGAGAACTGATAATGCATAGATATGGCCCTGAAACATAGATACTTCTTGCATGAGTCCCTTATAGGGATGTGCAGATAGGCTTCTTTTAAGTCTAAGGTGACTAACCAGGCATCCTTGGTTAGCACAGGTAGAAGCTGTTGCAGGGTAAGCATTTTGAATTTTGGTACCACCAGGAAGGTGTTGAGAATTGAAAGATCCAGGATTGGGTGCCAAGAGCCCTCTTTTCTGGGTACCAGGAAGAGTCTGGAATAGAATCCTTGACCTATCTGTTCAACTGGAACCGGATGAATAGCTCTGATGGAGAGCAGGGATAGAACTTGATTTTGAGCCTCTGCCCACTGGTTTGGAGGAAGGTCTGGGAACCCTCTTGGGGTTGGCAGTGAGTGGAAGCAAAATTTGTACCCTTGGGATACAATATTGAGGACCCATCGGTATTGAGTGATGGACCTCCAGTTTTTTTGCATGAAGGGCAAGCTTTTCTCCTAGGAGCGCAAGCAACTGTGCAGAGGTGGGGAGGGGGGTGGAGAAGTCATTGTGATTTTTTTCCGTAAGGAGGTGGCTTTCCACTCCCTGCTTTGTGTTTGGGGACACTCCATTGCTTAGATCTCTGCATACCCTGAGACTATAATCTGGGTGATCTGTTTCCCCTGGGCCTGGTTTGAGATGGCTGGGAGGGGGCTGGAAAGGACCAGTGTTTGGAAGGGCAATGCCTACTGAATCTAGGGGGTTGCACTTGTAAGAATTCTTTAACAGTCTGCATAGACTTAGCTTTTTCTTCCATCTTTTCAAGAACCTCTTTTGCTTTGGTGCCAAACAAACTGTCCTTGTTCAAAGGACTGTCCAATAACTTTGATTTGACATGGTCTGACAAGGTCTTCTCCCTCAGCCAAGCATGTCTTCTTAGTACAGAACCAGTGACTGCTGCCTGGCAAGATGCCTCTAGGGTGTCATAGCCAGACTGCAAAGTAAGCTTACTGACTTGGCTTGCATAGTGCATAAGCTCCTGCAATTCCTTATTTTCTGCACAATCTGTAAAGGTTGCCATTTTATGTTTAATAAGTTCCATAATATGTTGCTGGTACTTCAGCATGTAAAACTGACAATTTAATGCCCTAATAGCAAGAGTAGCAGAGGTATATACCTTCTTACCCCATCTGTCCAAAGCTCTGGCGTCCCTGTCTGAAGGGGGTGGGATTCTTGGCTGTAGTTGCCTTGATACCTTTAGGCCCCTGGGAAATTATCTCTGCGTCAGCAGTAGGATTCTTGAAAATAAATTTGTGAGTGTCAGGTACTCTGTAGTACCTGTCTGGTTTCCTAGGGGCCAGTGGTAAAGTATCAGGAGTAAGACTGGATTCCATAAAAACATCAACAACCTCCAGGACAGGGGGTATTGCTAAGGGCCTGTGCTGTGGCAAATCTAGAAATTCCCTGAGTCTCTTTTTTGACTGAGGATAGTCTTGGCATTCCCTGTGGAAATGCTCTCTTAAGATATGTAAGGTTTCACGAAAAGAAAAATCCTCTGGAGGGGAGGCAGAGGGAATGGATTCCTCTGCATCTGAATCCTCATAAGCAGATAAGGGCATGTCTTCATAATCAAATACCTCAGAGTCATCGGACTCCTGGTCTGTTGAAACTGCAGGGGACTGTTTTCTCTTTCTCTTAGCAGGGAAGGCTGACTTCCCCTAATCAGCATAATAAGGTCTTCTGCCATTCTAAGCATTTGTTGTTGAGGAATGGGAGGATGTGCATGCAGTTTGGTTGTCGGTTTTCTAGGTGTAGGGTGTAATCTTGGCCTAAGAAACTCAGTAGTTTTGGATAAAAAAGTCGACAATTTGAGTCGAACATCGGTAGTGTGTAGAACTGCCTCAGAAGCCGGTGCCTGCACGGTGGCTCCAGACCCATCCAAGGTAGAGACATCCACAGGTTCCATAGTCGAAGAAGAGTCTTGCGGCATACTGGACTCCGAATGGGTCTCAGTAGATGCCTGCAAATCCATAAAAGTGGGCATCAGGGGCTGTGTAAGCGCCTGAGTACCGGCGAACTGGCAACTAGCTTAACAGAAGTGTCGTCAGCAGCTTTGGACCTATGCAGTCTGTCTCTGTCTTTATCCTTACGTTTTTTCAGAATATCGGTAGGCGGATGGCTTACTGAAGCCATTTCGGAATACAGAGATTGAGAGCGGAAGAATTTACTGACAAAGAGGGCCCGACGATGAATGGTTCGGGCATTGAACAAAGCACAAAACCGACAGCAAGGTATGTCATAGTCTGGGCCTAAACAGGTGACGCAGTAAGAATGAAAATCTCTGTGAGGTATTTGCTTTCCACAGGCAAGACAATTGTTAGCTTTTTCTGACATTGGTTAGAGCAAAAAAAAGAGGATCCCCAATGGGGTACTTAACTTTAGAAGACTTCAGGATTATTCAATTTGTAAATGAAAATTCAGGTAGCGGCCGACTGGCACTTGCGAACTGCTTCTGCTTCAGGCTCCTCGGCAAGAAAGACTGATGGAATGGCATTGGCTGCCTGTTTTTATACTCCTGACAACCTAACGTCAGTCCTGGAGTGACAGCAACCAACGCAAAAATACTAAGTCTCTGGTATTCGGGCCGACTGAGGGCTACCTGCAGGCAGATAACCTAAGTGTGATGACTGCAACAGTGAAACACGAAGAACATCAGCAATCTTTCTAAACTCATGCATATTATCGAGGTAATCCTTTATTTTCTGATTAGCATTCTGCAGTTGCTTCTTTTCTTGTTCGAAAAGATTCCCCCCATTTTGCAATACTTTAACATTTGTCAGTCACTCTAAATAATTTGTTACTTCTTAACCATATCTCCCTTTCCCTTATTTACACCCTAGTTTTAAACTCTACTTGAATTTTATCCCAGTCCCTAGCTGTATTTTCAGAAGAAAATGATATCTTCTGTAGTAGTTCCTAAATTAATTCTAAAACCCGTTCCTTAACTTCCTCTGTTTTCAACAGATAGGTAGGAAAGTGCAGTGTCTCATTTTTATTTAATTACCTTGCATTTTTATTTTAGTTATTATGGGCACATTATCTGAATTAGTTATTGGGTGTATTTCAAGACCTTCAATTAAATGCACATGTTCCTGTGAGATATAAAATCTATCTCGCCTAGCCCTGTTTTTGTACCTTGGTGAATAATATGTAAATTCACTCCTATTTCCTAGTACTGAATTAGCATCTTCTATGCCAAACATTTTCATACATTTCTTCAAAAATCTACCCTTCTTTGTTATATTTTCCCTTCTAGACTCCCAGACACATCTTCACTGTTGCAAACCAAATTCCAGTCTCCACCTATAAGTAATATTCCTTGCTGAAAGCTGAATATTTCTCCACAATTTTCTTAAGCTCCATTATAGTAGTTTTAGGTGGAATGTAAATGCATACAAGTGTAATCCTCCTCTCTAGCCAGTAGCCCCTTAGTACTATGTATCTTCCATTATCATCTTTTTTTTTTCTCTTCTATCACTGTTGGAGCCACTCTTGCAATTAATATAAGTAATCCTCTTTTCTTTTGCCCCATATATTCCGCTGAATAACCATCCTGAAAACCTTTCTTTATCAAATTCACATATTCAGTTATTTCCAGGTGTGTCTCCTGTAGCATAGCATAGCTATTTGCACTCTATAATTTAATATAATTCACTACTCTTTCTGTTTTATATTTATTTGTAAGACCATTCAGATTGAAAGACATTACAGAAAGTTATAGTTATTATAACCACCCTTTACGTATAACTGCTTTTTTGTTAAATGTCTAGTTCCAACTTTTATGTTACAGGCATATACTATTCGGCAGGTTGGTCTTTTATAGAGTTCTTTCTTGTTATATCCATTTGTGCCTATGCCACATCTTACATAACTTTTTTTTTTTTAGTGCCCTCAAACAGAACAAACAAATGCCCTCCCAAACCCCCTAAAACATATTAACTTAATAATAAGACATAAAACCATGTACATATTCAAATATTGAAGTTTTTGCTCCCTAATAAGAACAAAAGTTCTAAATTGATAGCCACAAAGACAGGTTAAAGTTAACCAAAAAGAAAGGTTGGTCATGCTAAGATGCATGGTACAGCCTGTGCTATTAGTCAGTGCTATTTGATTTTTGTCTAGCTTTATAATTCTCCCAGCTGAGAAAACACTTGAATGCTTTCCTAAACCCTTTCTCCAAGCCATTTCTCTTTATCAAATTGTATTCTAGTGACATGCAAACCAGACACAAAACTGCTAAGGGTACCTTGTTTACCAGAAAAATGCCTTATAATATTCAATATTCTTTTTCATTTACATGCTTTGTAATAAACGTGTTACTGGTTAACGCCATGAGTCTTAACCCAGTCATTTCCCTATGCAAGTATGGAAAAAACACACTGATTTTTCTTTTTCTCATACTCTCTTAACCAGACCTTTTATCTGTCCTCCCCGTTTCCTCTTTTTTCATTGCAGTGCCTACATTTCTTAAAACTGAACAAAGAAAAAGAGAGAAGAAGGAAGAAAAAGATAAAAATGTTTGTATTAGTATCCCCATTGCATTAAAAAAACTGAGAAAACTTTACTTCAGGTCTAATTTGTTTTATATTATCTTTAAAGCTCTCACAGCTGGGGAAACCGCTGATTGTTTTACGAGAACATTATGTCCTAGCCAATTTCCCTGTTCTTTTTTTTTCCTCAGTTAATCCCCTTCCATCAGACTGTCTCCAGTTTCTCATTATCAGATTGTCTCCATGGAGACATGAATGCCAGCTGCAGAATTGCTACTTAGTATACATGCATTTACTAGAAAAAAAATCCTCATAATATTCAATATTCTTTTTCATTTAATTGATCTCTCTTAAAACTAACCAATCTAAGGTCCTTAAGCCAGTAATTTCCCCATGCAAATATGAAAAAAGCACATTAATTTTAACTTTGTCATGCCTTTTTAATCAGGATCCTTTTTTCATTGCATTGCCTATATTTCTCAAAACTGTACAAGAAGAAAGAGAGAAGAGGGGAGAAAAAGAAAAACACAATCACTTGTTTTAAAACCCCATTACACTTAAAAACAGTATACAAAGAAAACCATGGACCACATATATGGTACTATTAAGAAAAGAAAGTTCTTTATTACAGTTAGCTTTCTCCCCTCTCTTCCCCTCCCCAAAGCATTTTTGCGAACATTAATGACATAAAGTAGGGCATATACTTTAGAGTCCCCCACAAATCCAACAATTTTTGAAAAAGTCCAATATTTCCAGAATTTCTTGTTTTCTCATAGTTCAGAAATATAATTATTGCACTGTAATCCCACATTAAGTTACTGGTTTTATTGCTGTTCTTCTCCATCACCCAAATGCTGCCTCTAATTCATTGCCAGCATACTCTCAATTCTTCTAGTCAACTCTTATGCTCCCTTCCTTCTCTCCAACATTTCCCTTTGAAATACTGGAAAAAGCTTCACAGGTACAGTCTCCTGTGGTCTTTATTACCAGAGGAACAAGAAGCAGAATCCCATTTTGTTTCACAGCTCACTTTTTGTTGGACAAACTTTTGTATTTCCTTCTTAGTATGCACTTCATCAAAAAATGATTTTGCCCCTCCAGGCAAGAATATCTTAAAGACAGCTGGATGCAGCATTTTGAATCTCATACCTCCATCTCAACATTCTCTTCTTCTTCTTCTTCTTCTTTCGGCTTTTCCCGGTTAGGGGTCGCCACAGCGGATCACCTTGTCCGCACATTGATTGGCAGTGGAGTTTTACAGTGTCGAGTTGCCAGCCCGGCGCCCAACCTTCCACAGAAGGCACACTCACACGCACACCTAGGGCCAATTTAGAGTGTCCAATCCACCTGCAGCATGTCTTTGGGATGTGGGAGGAACAGCACCGGAGGAAACCCACACGACCACAGGGAGGACATGCAGACTCCGCACAGAAGGCACCCCAGCCAAGGATCGAACCGGAGAACCTCTTGCTGTGAGGTGGCAATGCTAACCACTGCACCACCGTGGCCGCCCATCTCAACATTCTCTGAATAGTGGAATTAATTTACTTCTCTTTTGCCTGGTGTACAATGAGTAATCATTCTGCACAACCACTCTGCTGTCTCCCACTTTTAGTATTTTGTCCTTCTGCCACAGTTTTGTCAGAATCACCTCCTTCTGCTGGTAGGATTGCATCTTTACTATTAAAGGTCTAGGCTCCTTTCTTATAGCTAGATTTGCAGCATGCATATGATGTGCCCTTTCAACTAACAACTCCTGCTGTGGAATACCAGTCCAGCTGCTTATTTGTGCTTTCATAAAATGCAGCCTGTTCCTTCCAGCTTCTCTGGTATAGCTGAAAATCTCAAGTTTCCCCTATGTGCTCTGTTCTCTAAGTCTATTATTTTTTGAAACATCTCTTCCTAAGCAGTCTCATATTCAGCCAGCCTTCTCTTTATTCTGATCTCTGATTTTTGCAGCTTTATCATCTCATCTGAATATCTGTTTAAAGCGTCTTCCATTTTTCTAGCCTTTTGTTTGTGTTGATATACTCCATCAGTGTTTTATTTATTTTAACCAGGTCTGTATGCAGTTGTCTTATATCTTCCTGTAGGTTACTGAAAGTCATATCTGAAGGTTGCATTGCTTTTTGCTAAACAGCTGCAGAACTTTCCCCAGTCAGTGTTTTTTCCTCACTTTTTGTACCTGATATCTTCCAGGTCTTCTGTATTTCTTTATTCCTGGCATCCAGGCAGTGCACTTACTAGCCAGTTACTGAAATTTACCAATAAACACAAGTTTACCAACCTTCTCTGCTGAGTTTCTGTTTTCAAACTGGGAGAGCTAAAAACAAGCTGTTACTCAGTGTGCAGGCATCTTGGAAGTGTTTGTGCCACTGTAGTTTACTGTCATTTATATAAATGTAACATGACCTATGTTATATATGACAATTTAATAACGATGCTTCTTATTTTAGAAATAAGAAACACAGGTTGTGTCAAAAAAAGACTATTCACAATAAACTAAAACGTTCTGATAAAAAAAAAAAGAAAAATAGCTGAAATAGTTAAAATACTAGACAGCAGAGAAGTAGCAAGGGACTATTATTTGGCAATTCCCTGACCAAAATGCTCATGCTTACACCACCAGTATCAATTCTTAACCATAGTGGAAATTAAGATACAAGAAAACTTATGTTTATTTAAGGAGGAAATGAAAACAATAGCTTACTTGACTTTGCACAGTCCATTGTAGAGGTATTTAGCTTATTTACATGGTACCTTAAATGCAAGTCCCTATAGGTATCTTCATCAGTTCTATTTTACACAGGCTCAGTCTCACACCGCCCTTCCAGAAAACAGGCTGTAGGTTAGAGTTCATATCTGTATGCCTTGGCTAGGTCTTTCTTCTAGCTTTACACAAAACTTTTTGCCTTATGTTCCTTCAGGTCCCAAATGGATAATCCAATTCCAGAAACCAAGAATATTCAAGCAGCCCCTGCTTTAGCTCTCAGTAATCTTCTTTTTTCCAGTCTACTGCCTTTTCTACACCACTAACAGATAATTATGTTTTTTATTATTCTATTTTATACACCCAATTATCTGATTGAGTATTGTGAAGATTGGTAGATGCAATAGGTTTGAAGCCATATTAGCTGTGAAGTGTTAGCTGAATGTCATAGAAGCCTTGCCAGTTATTTAGGACAGAAGGGTGTAGAACTGAGACAGAATCATTTATAATTATGAGTGTTTGAAATACAGTTCAGGTGTTTTAGTTTGAGTTAGACTTTTGAGTTCCAGTTCATGGAAGCTCAATTCGGAGGTGTGAGTCAGTGAGGAGAAGGATTTCTGTATAGTGCTGTGTGCTGTTTGCTATAATAGGTAAAGGCAGGAAATGAACTTCTATTAATTGCTTTCTGCAGCATAGTCTGTGAAAATTTAGTGGGGGGTATGATGCCCACCACTGCTACCAATATGTGATGGCCACCACTGCCACAATATGTGACATCTCCATGCTGGGCCAGTAATTAAGGAGCCTGAATCCTCACTACTGACACTGGAGAGGGACGTGCACTTGGAATACAAATGGATACACTCACTATTTCCAGATGCAGATCTCCATGCATCAAGTACACTTTCCCTTAAGAGCACGCAGGGAACATACTCAGCCCAGAGTCTGTATGTCTCTATATCTGTCTACTTCCAGGTCCAAAGTAAGATTCCCCACTGGTACAGCTGCAGGGTTAGATCCTGAGCCAAGTGTCCTAGCCAAGTCCTCCAACATCCTCTCTGTGAACCCAGTGCTACGTGCCCCTGCCCCAAGTAGCTGACACACACACTCTCCAAGATTTAACTTTCACACACACACAGCTGGGAAAGGCTGGCACAGATTACCCACTCTACCAACTTTGTCCAAACTATAAGGTAGATTCACTGCCACCAGTCAGTTACTATAAGGCTCTTAAAAGGGTATCCAATTATGCTGAGTGAAGTTAATATTAATACAAATGATAGTAGTTGACCAAGACAGCTAGAACTTCTGGAGTGGCCCACACAATGTCACCAAATAAATATAAGTACCTTCCAAGGTTAGATACTTTCTACAAGGACCAGCCATAGTAAAAGTTTTAAATATATTTAATAATAAATAAGAAAATAACATGGAAATATTGAATATATATTTACAGTAAACCACAGAAAATATTGAAAATAATATTGATGGACAGACTCATACAAATAATGAAAAACAAGCTCTAAACTAAGCTTCACTATATTCCCAACTGAATCTAGAAGAATTTACTTTTCTTTAACAACTTACTTGGGCAAGACAAGATGAAATAAGTGAGCAGTCTTTCTAGTCAGGCCCCCAGAGTACTCAATACTCTGAGCTTTCTCTTTGTAATATCTAAAATATAATTTCCAAGAGGGCTGGCAGAATGACTTCATCTGGTCACCTGACTAAGTTTTCGCAGTATTCCCCTTTGACACTGAGACAGGAATTTAGCATAGATGGCTACAATACACATCTAAATGTTTATGACAGCGCCTCTGATGTCCCCTCTTTTTAATGAGCTAATAAACAAAGTTTTTTTTCCAGACCTAGCATCTCCGGTTCTATTTAGCATTGTGGTGTAACATTTTAATGGTTTAACAGCTCATTTACATTTCTCTTATTTTTCTTAAAGTATGCTAGCTGGCACATTTAATTTAGTTCCAAAAATACATGTACTTTTCTTTTCATTCCATCAGGGTGCAATGTTGATACATTTTAACACAAGTAACACAAGCAAAGCTCACAAATACATTTTCAGCACAAGCATTTATACAAATCAGTTTGATATACAAATGACATACAGCTGTAATACATTTGTAACACAAGCATCTTGTATAAATCAGCTTGATATTCAAAAGACATATCATTCTTTACAAAACTCCAGCTGGCTATGCTGGCACCTGCTCATATCATCACATCTCTCCCCCCCTTCAAAGACTCAAGCTAGTTTTTCAAGTGACTCTTGAGAAAATTGGCTTGAGAAAAATAAGCCTGTCTGGAAATATGTTAACCCATTCCCTGTCTTGACAGCCCATCTGCCTTATCATTGCTGACTCCACTACAGTGTTGTACTGTCATGTCATAAGCTTGCAATCCTAAGTTCCACCTTAATAACTTGGCATTTTGCTGGCTGGCTTTATGTAGCCATGTTAAGGGATTGTGGTCTGTAACTACAGTGAATTTTCTTCCATACAGATAAAGCTGAAGTTTCTGCAGTGCCCATACTATGGCTAGACATTCCTTTTCTACAGCTGCATTACATTCCTTCCTGGGTTGGACCTATGGCTGAGATGTACCACTGGGTGCTCTTCTCCCTCTGAGGATACTGGGCTAAGTACAGCTCCCACCCCATGGTTTGAAGCATCCACCTGCACAACAAATTATTTGCTGTAATCTGGATTGGCTAACACAGGAGGTCCTCCCAAAGGTCCTTTAAGCTTCTGGAATGCCTGCTCACATGGTGGGGTCCACACTAATAATGGGTAGTTTTTCCCTAGCAGGTCTGTGAGGGGAGCAGTTATGGTACTATAATTGGGGACAAACCTTCTATAGTACCCCGCTGTCCCTAAGAATGCCCTCACCTGTTTTTTGGTAACAGGTTGACCATGTCTGAATGGCTTCCACTTTGGCAGGTTCTGGCCTGATCTTACCACTCCCCACTCTCTGTCCCAGGTAGGAGACTTCTGTCATACTCACCTGACACTTACTGGGCTTAATGATCAACCCTGCCCTCTGCAGTCTGCCCAGCACCTCCCTGATATGCTGAAAGTGCTCTTGCCAGGAATGGCTGTAGATGGCAATTTCATCCAAGTAAGCAAGGGCATAATCTCCTGCTCCTGCTAGGATATGATCTACCAGCCTCTAGAAAGTTGTTGTGGCTTTTTTCATCCCAAAGGGCACCTTCTTGAACTTATACAAACCGAAAGGAGTCACAAAGGCTGACCTCTCTCTAGCATTGGGAGTCAAAGGCACCTGCCAGTAGCCATTGTTAAGATCAATAGTGGTCAGATACTTAGCCACACCCAGCTGCTCTGGGGTGTCATCTGACCCAGGCATGATGTAAGGATCTGACTCTGTGTGACTATTTAGTTTCCTGTAGTCCACGGAAAATCTGGTGCTGCCATCCTTGTTTGGTACCAGCACCACTGAGAGGCCCAGGGATTGATGGACTCCTGGATTACTCCCAATTCCAACATCTCTTTTATCTCCTTCATCAGAGTCATATAACTCGCTCAGAAACCCTGTAAGGGGCCTGCTTTATAGGTCTTTGGGGCCCTATACCCACATGGTGCTGCACCAGGTGAGTGCACCCTGGTTTCCCAGTGAACATGTCCCCAAAACTCCTGTTAACACTGCTCAGATTTCTTGAACCTGGGTAGGGGATAGCCACTGGGACATTGCTACCCCTTCCACTGAGGTGTCAGTCCAAGCCTCATTGAGGAGATCAGTCAACAGATCCCCCTCAGAGTCCTCCTGCCATCCACTGCACTCAGCACAAGGGCCTCTCGATCATGGTAGGGCTTCATCATGTTAACATGGTACAATCTGTGCCCCTGCATCCTGCCTAGCAGTTCTACCATGGAGTTAACATTACTGACCTTCCTTACCACCTTGAAGGGTCCCTCCCAAGCTGACTGCAGCTTATTGTGTCTGACAAGAATGAGCACCATCACCTTCTGTCCCACAGCATACTCTCTGGCTCGAGCATTCCTGTCACACCAGACCTTTTTCTGCTGATGGGCTCCTACCAGGTTCTCATGCGCCATGCCTATGAGCTCCCTAAGCCTCATCCTGAGGTTTAGGACATATGCCACAACATACTCCTTGTGGGATTCACACTCACCCTCCCACCCATCACAAATCAAATCTAAAGGTTTCCCTCACCCTACACCCATACAACAACTCAAAGGGGGAAAAAACGTAAATTCCTGGGGCAACTCCCTGTATGCAAATAATAGATGGGGCAAATATTTGTCCCACTCTCTCTTAAACTTGTCTGCAAATGCCTGTAGCGTGGTCTTCATAGGTTCATAGGTTGGTACTAGGCTATCAGCCCTAGGGTCTATACAAGCCTAGCCATAACAATTCCCTGGCTATTTCTTCCCACATTATTTACTTTCCTGGACCCCTGTCTAGCAGGGTGACTGACGTGATCCCTGGGGTGAATTTCCTTTCTCCCATCCAATCGTCAAGGTTCCTCTTGAAGAGGTCCAAAGAGGCACTCTGCTTGACATGTATGGGCAATCTATTCCAAAGTCTGGGGAGTCTCTGGGTCAGGAACCTATCCCTCCAGCATGTTTTGTTTATTGTGATGACAAGGTTTAGATCCCTGGAGTGTGTAGCTCTGAGGGATTGGGATTTCTTTAAGTGTAGCATGTCCAACAGCTCTGGGTTTGACATGGCCTTGTATGTTAAGCAGAGATCGTCTCTGAGTAGAAGGTATGCGACAGAGTATAGCTGGAGTTTTTTAAGGCGGTCAGCATAGGGCATCTGCTTTAGGCCTGTGATTCTTTTAGTGAGGTATTTCTGAGGCCTTTCCAGTTGTTGCAGATGTCTTGAGAGGTACATACCAAATGGGGCATTGTATTCTATAATGGGTCTAATGAGGGATGAGTACAGTGGGACAATGACCTCCTTTTTTCTGGATGAAAAGCCCTTCGTGATGAGGTGTGCCACATAGAAGGATTTCCTGACTATTGTGGCGATGTGGTTATCGAAGGTGAGACCACTGTCCACCTGTGTCCCTAAGTCTCTTATCACACTTTCTGTGTTTAGTGTACTGCCACCTATATGGTAATTCATGGATACATGTTTTTTCCCAAAGGGGTAACAATACATTTCTTGGCATTGAGCTTGAGCCCATGGCTCTGGCACCAAGCATCTGTTTCTGTAAGGCCCTTTTGTAGAGTATCCACATCATTTGGGGATTCAATAATGGCTCCCAGTTTGCAGTCATCTGCAAACTTTGTTAGCCAGAGTCCCTTAGTGTTAACCTGTACTTCAGAGAAGTAGATGCCAAACAAGAGCGGCCCCAGGACTGAACCCTGAGGTACTCCACTTGTCACTTGTCTGGAGCTGGATTTGGAGTCGGCTACTTTTACAGTGTGGGTTCTATCAGTAAGCCATTTAGCAACCCATTGGGTGACATAGGGATTAATGCCCAACTTAGTAAGTTTATCTATGATTCCAGAGTGGGGGGATGGTGTCAAAGGCCTTGGCAAGGTCTAGATAGGCTGTGTGGACCACCTTAACATACAGTTTAACCTCTCCACAACACCATTAGTCAGGGGGTGGTAGGGGGTTGTCTTTAGATGATTCACCCCACAGCACTCCCACAGACAAGCCAGCAGGTCTGACATGAAATTGGCACTTCTGTCAATCAGTATTTCTTCTGAAAAACCTACTCTGCTGGAAATGTCTAGCAAAGCATTTGCCACCTTATCTGCCTCGATAGTGGACACAGCCACCATCTTAGGGTATCTAGTAGCATAATCTACTACCACTAGGATATACATCTCTGTGGAACTTGGAATACTCAGAGGCCCCACAATATCCATAGCTACCCCCTGAAATGGCTCCTCAATCATAGGTAAAGGCATCAAAGGATCTTTGACCCTGTCTCCTGCTTTGCCTACTTTCTGGTACTGCTCACAGGTCCTGCAATACCCTGTAACATCCCTGGTTATCCCAGGCCAATAAAAGGTCTGCATATGTCTCTTGGTACGTTTTGTGCCCATATGACCTGCAAAAGGAATATCATGGGCTATAGTCAGAAGTGTCAGATGGTAGGCAGTACCAAGTGCTGTGTTTCCTCACGCTTTAGCCTTCCCCTCAGGGGTCCACACTATATACAGTAACCTGTTTTTCCAGTATACAGAATCCCCTTTTCCTTGAGAATCAGGTACCTCCCTCAAGCCTTGTAGTGTAGGGTCTGACAGCTGAACCTGTCTCAACTCTTTCTTTGTAACTCTTCCCTGCTGCCTTTCCACAGGAAGTCTCATATCCTCTGACAGCAGTGCCTCACTGGGTACTACTACTCACCTCTGCTTTTGCAGTCACTCTGTTCAAAGGAACATCCTTACCCACCAGCAGTTGTGGCTCACCTTCAGTATCACTGCCACAGGGTAGCTCTCTCCCTGAAGTAGCAACATCACCAGTCCTGGCTTCAGGTGTGCAGTCTGTCTGGGTTTCCCCCAGGCCATCCGACCCACATGCCTGTCTCCAAGCCTGTCTGAATGTCACTCCATGCACACAAGGTACTGCATTATCAAAATTATTCCCTATCAAGACTTCTGCAGGGAAATCCTCAAATATACCTACTTGCTTGCTTCCTTTTCCACCCTCCCAGTCAAGGTGAACCCTGGTCAAAGGCATTTGGAATGGGACCCCTCCTAAAGCTTTGACTGGACTGGACTGGACTGCCCAAGCAAGTATTGCTCCCTTTTAACCACTGCAAGCTTCATGACAATTATATCAGAGGCTGTCTCTCTCTTGGCAGTGGCCTGTTTTCCATCCACCGAGATGGGATATAAACACTGCTGGTAGTTTGGTACCCTTGTTGTCTCCAGACAACTTACCACTGGCATTCTGTTATTACCACTTGCTGGCTCCCCCACCTTTTGTTCCCCACCTTGCCTCCATTAACATCTATATGCTACATGGCTCCACTGGTTACACTTAAAACATTTAACCCTTGCTCCTGGCTGTGTACCTGAACTAGTGGCTTTTCCTGTTACTGGCGGACTCCGTTGAGGCAGTTTAGGGTGCCCACCATGGATTCCCTTATATCCATGTGCAGCACTGTGTATCCCTTTCCTGTGCAGTGATGCCCTGCTTGCTAGGTATAGATCTCATTTTTCTCTCAGCTCATCTGCAGAGTTGCATTCCTTGTCTGCCAACCAGATTCTCATGTCCTCAGGCAAAGTGCTAAGGGCTTGTTCCCTCAGCAAAATGTCTGCCAGCCCTTGTAAAGTGGTGACCTGACACCCATTCACCTACCTATGAAAATAAGTGCTTACTTCAGTAATATAATCACATAACTTTCATCTGCTTCCATTTATGCTCATGAAACATTTTTTTCTGTAAGCTTTGGGTGTTAACTTAAAACATTGTAATAAACAATGCTCAACTTTATCATAACCTAAACAATCAGTATCAGACAATTTAGAAACAGGAGTTACAGCTTTACCATGGAGTAAGTGGGGGCAGAAACCATGCTCAGGGCTCTTGGTCAACATTATGCTCGTTATATACTCTTTCAAATATTTGAATGAACCTTTCAAAATTATCACCCTCTGTTAACTGTGGAAGAAATGTACTGACCTTTATTGCTTCTGGAGTTTGGTTATTCCATTCTCCATTACCTTCATGACTCTGGGGAAGAGTCAGCATCTCCCTTTCATGTTGACTCTACTTCTCCTTTTCTTTGGCCTCCAAATGCCACAGTCTCTTATTTTCTTCAGCCTCCAAATGCCGTGGTTTCTCATGTTCTTCAGCCTCCAGATGCTGCAGTCTCTCTGATGATTCTAGTTCCAAATCTTTGGCCTCCAGTTAAAGTCTCTGACTCTAGACAGAGTTTTAAGTCCTCTGAGGAAATGTTGAACTGTCCTGTTTCTGAGGGCTGCAAATTCCCATCACCATACTAGTTATCCTCCTGGTTGCTGGTCTGTGCTGCAGCTGTGACTAAGGCTGCAATCATTCCACCTTTAGTCAGGTTTGCATGCACCAGTCCTTTGGCTTGGCACATCTCAGCCAACTGGTTCAGTGTCTGCTTGCTATAATCCTCTGCTGACATCCTTGCCTCCTCTACTTGACTATCTAACAAAAAGTAAATAAATAAAACTATTGTGATATGAAACTCTGAATGTCTAGTTTGTGGCTGCTTGAGAGTACAAACACCTTCTTTAGTGACAGCTGTTTACAGGCTACAGAAATTCAATTAATTTCCACACCACTGCTCACCAATATGTGAGCATGTGATGGTCCCACCACTGCCAACCAATATGTGATGCCCACCTGTGCTACCAATATGTGATGTCCCCACACTGGGCAAGTAATCAAGGAGTTTGAATCCTCACCACTTGCACTGGAGCGGGATGTGCTCTTGGAATACAAATGGATACACTTGGTAGTTCCAGATGCAGACCTCCCTGCATCAAGTACACTTTCCCTTAAGAGCACAGAGGGTACACACACAGCCTGGGGTCTGGATACCTCTATATCTGTCTCCCTCCAGGTCCCCAATAAGACTCCCCACTGTTACAGCTGCAGGGTTAGGTCCTCAGCCAAGTGTCCAAGCCAAGTCCCCCAGCACCCTCTGTGTGAATTCAGTGCTTCCTGTCCCTGCCCCAAGTAGCTGACACACACTCTCTCTAAGATTTAATTTTCACTCACACACACACACAACACACACATACACACCTGGGAAAGGCTGGCACAGATTACCCACTCTATCAACTTTGTCTAGACTATAAGGTAGATTCACTGACACCAGTCAGTTACTATAAGGGTCTTAAAAGGGTATCCAATTATGCTGAGTGAAGTTACTAATAAAAGTTAATATTAATACAAATGATAGTAGTTGACCAAGACAGCTAGGCCTTCTGGAGTGGCCCACACAGTGTCATCAATAAATATAAGTACTCTCAAAAGTTAGATATTTTCTACAAGGACCAGCCATAATAAAAATTTTAAATATATTTAATAATAAACACTAAAACAACATGGAAATATTGAATATATATTTACAGTAAACCACACAGTTCAAATTACAGAAAATAAACATTGATGGACAGACTCATGCAAATAAAAAAAAACAACCTCTAAACTAAGCTTCACTATATTCCTGACTGAATCTAGAAGAATTTACTGTTCCATAATAACTTACTTGGTCAAGGCAAAATGAAATAAGTGAGCAGTCTTTCTAGTCTGGGCCAAAGACAGAATACTCAATACTCTGAGATTTCTCTTTGTAATATCTAAAATACAGTTTCCAAGAGGGCTGGCAGAATGACCTCATCTGGTCACCTGACTTTTAAGTTCTCACAGTATTGCCCTTTGAAGCTGAGACAGGAACTTAGCATAAACTGCTACAATACACATCTAAATGTTTATGGCAGTGCCTGGGGCTTCCCCTCTTTTTTACTGAACTAATGAACAAAGGCTTTTTTTTCCAAACCTAAGGTCTCCGGTCATATTCAGCACTGTGGGGTGATGTTTTAATGGTTTAATGGCTCATTTACATTTCCTTTATTTTACTTAGAGTAAGCTACTTGGTACATTTAATTCAGTTGCAATAATACAGCTACATTTCTTTTCATTCCAGCAGGGAACACTGTTGATACATTTTAACACAAATAACACAAGCTCAGCTCACAAATACATTTTCAGCACACTTATCTGTACAAATCAGTTTGATATACAAATGACATACAGTTCTAATACATTTGTAATGCAAGCATCTTGTATAAATCAGCTTGCTATATCATTCTTTACAAAACTCCAGTTGGCTACGTTGGCACTTGCCCACATCATCACAGGAGATAAAAATCCCTGCTGTGAAACTGAGAAAGGGGGTCCCAGATGGAAAGAAATTCCTATGGCTCTGAGAAGGAATTCTGGACTTGAACATATTGTTGAAGCTACATAGGTTCTGAAAGAAGCTAAGGACGCCATGTTTACCCATACATGGAAGTTAGAGATGGCAGCCAGTTGGACTTTAAAAGTAGATGAACTAGCATCTTGGTGAAAAATACCAGACAGAAAGTCCAGAACAGCCAGAACTGGAGCTGTAAAGGGATCTAAGTTCCACTGAGAGGCCCAAATAGAAAAACGTTTCCATTTGCTATAATATATCTTTCTGGTAGAAGACTTGTGAGGCACCACCAGAATGGATTTAACCGTAAAAGATAAACTGGGAGTCCTAATCATTACTGGAACTGGAGCAGCCAAGCTGTGAGTTACAGACTGTCCAGGTCTAGGTGAGGAATCCCTGATGGGTGAGAAATGAGATCCAGGGTCAGATCCAAGATCCATGGTGGAACTACTAGGTGAGACTAAAGTGAAAGGAACCAGACTTGGTGAGGTCAGACTGGGGCAATGAGGATTACGGGGCTCCCCAGACTGCGAGCTTTCTGACGAAACTTTGGAATGAGAGGTAAAGGCGGGTAAGCATAAAGACCGGGAGGCCAAGCATGAACCAGTGCGTCTCTGGGGGCTTCCTCCCGAAGGGGATTCAGAGTGAAGAATTCACTGCATTTTGTGTTGGAAGGAGATGCGAAGAGATCGCAGCAAGGCCGACCCCACTGGAGGAAGATCTGTTCCACTACTGAACGATTCAGAGACCACTCGTAAGGCATCAAAATAGTCCTGCTGAGCCTGTCAGTCAGTATGTTGGACCGTCCCAGAATGTGCGTTACCATCAGAAAGCGTCCGGTGGAAATTGTTCATTCCCACACTCTCATGGCTTCTTGACAAAGGGGATAGGATCTGGTTCCACCCTGCTTGTTAATATACCAGACTACAGACATGTTGTCTGACTGAACAGCAATAATCCCTATAGGAAGATGGGCATGAAGGGCCTTTAAATGCTAGAAAAACCATCCTCATCTCCAGGATGTTAATATGCAAATTGGTCTCAGAAGGGGACTATGTGCCTTGGACTGTCCTTCCCGAGCAATGCGCCCCCCACCTTAGCTGGGAGGCATCCATGGTCACTGTGGTTGTGGGAAAAGATGGAAGACAGGGACGTCCCTGGACAAGTTCCGGGGAGAGAGCCCACCAGAGAAGTGACTCCCTGCAAGCCCGGGATATGCATATCAGATGGGACAATGGTAGGTCCAGAAGGGACAACTGAACCGCTAACGTCCACTGGAGGACCCTCATGTGAAGATGTGTGAAGGGTAGAAGATTGATAGTGGCTGCCATGGAACCCAGGGCTCGCAGAACTGTTTCCACAGATGGGAGGTGAGAATGAAGACTGTAAGAGTCGTGAAGTTTCAAATTGTTTACCCTTTCCGGGGTGAGACAGACTTTCATTTGTATGGTCTCTAGCCGAGCTCCAATGAAGTCTAAGCTCTGAACTGGAGCCAGTAACGACTTGTTAATGTTGATTGTAATGCACATTCTGTTTTCTAGAAGAAGGAAGTAATCCCTGACCTGGCATAGTAGATGCTTGGTAGGGGCAGCAAGGAGCCAATCGTCGGTAGGGGAAAACCTGGATTCCCTGAAGACTCAAGTGGGCCGCTACCACCACCATGACTTTGGTGAACACCCTGGGGGCTGTGGTGAGACCAAAGGGTAGGGCCCTGAATTGATAATGATTGGCCCCCAGCTGGAAGCGAAGAAACCTCCAGGAGCACCTGCTCATTTTGTTATGATAGTACGCTTCCTGGAGGTTGATCGAGCACATGCAATCCTCTGCTTGCAGGTAGGGCAGAATGGACTGAAGCGTGACCATCTGGAATTTCTCCTTGGCTACTGATAGGTTCAGAGTGGACAGATCCAGAATGGGTCTTAGGGTCCCCCATTTTTTTTGGCACTAAAAAGAACCTGGAATAGGTGCCCTATCCAGATTGGTCTGGGGGGATGAGTTGGATGACTCGTTTTCTAAGCAACATTTCTATCTCCAATGCTGCTTCCTTCCTTTGTGTGGGTGGAACATCAAGGAGGAATTTTGATGGGGGAGGTGGATTCATAAATGGGATGGAGTAGCCTCTGGATATGATTTGTAACACCCAATGGTCTGTTGTAACGGACTCCCACTCTATTGGGTGTACAGAAAGATGGCCCCTGACTGCTTCCAGAGATGAGCAATCGGGCAACCCCTCTGGGCTGTTGAGTGGGCCTGTCCGAGAATGGTTCTCGAGATTTGAAGTTCTTTGGAACCCCTCTGCCTCTGAGCTGGCATCTATTGTAATCCCCTCTGCCTCTGGGGGACAAAGAGTCCTGAGTGTCCTGGGAGAACTGAGATTTCCTGAACCACATCTTCTTTGCCCCCCCCCACTGATTCCTTGAAAAGGATCTTTGGGGGCGGAGAAGTGGATCCCGATGGCAAACAGTGTCTTTCTATCCTTCTCACTCTGAACTAGAGTCTCTCGCATGGAGTTCCAAAACAGGGAAGAACCACCATTGGGGGCATTAGGAAATGATACCTTGAAGGGTTCCGATAATTAACAAAGCTGGACACAGGAGTGGTGCCTCATGGCAACGCTGGACCCAGCCACCCTGGCAGCTCCTTCTGTGTTATGGGAAAGGAAGAGCATGGATGTATTTGCAACTGCTTTCAGAGTAGTCATGTGCACAGAGAGCATCTACTTGCCCTCTGCCGACGTGGACTCTAGGGGCAACTCAGCGACTTCCTTGACTAAGTAATGCTGTAGCCAGATGACATGTGCCATGTAATTCAGCACCCTTATGGTGAAGGTTGCTGAAGCATAGACTCACTTCCACAGACGAGCCATCATACGTGACTCCTGGTCAGGAGAATGGACCGTAGAGCTCTCCTGTATGAGCAACTTCTTGGTGACAACTGCCACCACCATAGAGTCTACTAGGGTCCCCTTACTCCAGCTGGTCCTGTCCGGTGTGGGGCTGAGAATTCTGTCTGGCTTTTGTGGAATAGGCTCCATGGTATCCAGTTCCTTCCATGCTCTATAGGTGATTAGGTTGACCAGTGGATCTGCGAGGGGGACATCCAGGAGGTAGACGGGCCCATGCCGAATGCCTCTAGGAACACCAACTTGTCCAGGGTTGATTTTTTGGGTGGACCACCCCCTCTTTGGCATAAAAGTTCCATGATGTCTCCAAAGGAAACATCCTTAGGGGGCGACCTGGGGGAACCTTCCCCTTCCTCCAAGTCAGTGTCATCCTTGTGGGACTCTAGAGAGGAGTCGGAGTGCCTCCTTTTACATGTTCGTTTGCGATGAACCTCCTCAGTGGGACTCTCTGGGGGGACTCGCAAATTGCTGGCTGCTCCCTAGCAGGTGCTTCCTGAGGCAATGCAACCTTGGGCTGCCCCTGAGATGACAGGAAGGTCAGAGCCATACCCAGAACCGAGGGTGTTGTGCCAGATTCTAAAGAGGAAATGGTCAGGGGTCTTGACCCACTCATGAAGACCCTCTCTACCATGTCAAATGCTGAAGGGGAGTAGACTTCCTGGGAAAGAAGTAAAGGAGCCGCTCCCCTTGGATCCCATGGGGGAGTCAGAGCCGAGCCTGCAGAAGTCGAGATATCAAGGTGGAGACTGTGCACCAACAAACTCAGAGCCAACAGAACCCCCTCGGATCTGGCACCGAGGCTATGGTGCTGAGAGCTCGGATCTGACCAAGTCGGGTCCGATATGCTGAAGGCCATGGCTGGTGTCGAGGTACAAGGTACCGTCAGCACCGACCCCCCCGGCCCCAATAACTCTCAGATCCAAAGATTCCAAAACCAAGGGTCAGATTACAGAAGGACCTATGGCGGTAAAGAACAGCTGTGAGCTCCCCACTCCGGAGGGAGAGGGGGCTGACAAGACCCATCTGGATCTGGGTGTGGATGAACTTCCACATCATCCTGTCCATCTCTGACTCACTCAACCTGCAGGTGGAATGCAATGATGAAGCCACCAACACCGTCCAGGATCGCCGGTGAGGGGAGGGTCTGGATGATGGCCTAGATACCTCCGGCTCCAGGGAAAGCCTTGGTGAATGGAGCCGAGAGGTACTGGGTGTAAGAGGGGTCCTAGATTTAGAAGGAGGCCCCGATGGAGCCGAGTGGTCCGTCGACCGCTTCCTAGTTCTGTCCTTAAGATGCTTATCCCCATACACAGGCCTCAAGACAGGAGATTGAGTCCCAGAGGCCTGGGAAGGGAGAGACAAAGTGGTAGGAGTTGTAGTAGCAGTAGTGGGGATAGCTGTCCCCAAAGCAGGCAGAAGTCCCTTCATTGTAAATTTAGCCCTCCTATCCTTGAGGGCTCTGGGGTTGAAGCCAGAGCAAAAAGAGCAGGCTGTAACTAGGTGGGCCACTCCTAAACACATTACACACAGAGCGTGGCCATCTGCTGGAGAGAGCTTATGGCCACACACTGTGCATTTTCTAAAGACAGGCTTGGGGTTCTCAGCCATGTCTGCAAATAAGCCCAACACACACAAACCCACACACACATGCTCACTAACTAAAGGGGTGGAGGCAGGTCAAGATTGTTTTTTTGTTTTTTTTTGACAACCTACGACTAACCCGAGGTAGGGGAGGTTGAAAAGGGAGATAGGGAATCCTAATCTAACACTAACTGACAAAACAATTCACTTACTCACAAAAGATGCCTGCAGCTCAGAGACCACAATGCATAGCTTTTCAGCAGCAAATGAGATCTAAGGGAAAGAAGGAGACAGAGGGGCATTATGGTTAAGGGAAGGAGCTCGGATCGGATGCTAGTGATGCGTCCATCTCGGATCTGAATACTCACAGGTTGAAGACCAAATGAAGTAAACTACTTCAGATCAACCTCTAAACTAAGCTTCACTATATTCCTGACTGAATCTAGAAGAATTTATTGTCCCCTAATAACTGACTTGGGCAAGGCAAGATGAAATAAGTGAGCAGTCTTTCTGGTCTGGCCCCCAAACAGAATACTCAATACTCTGAGTTTTCTCTTTGTAATATCTAAATTACAGCTTCCAAGAGGGCTGGCAGAATGACCTCATCTGGTCACCTGACTAAGTTCTCGCAGTATTCCCCTTTGAAGCTGAGACAGGAATTTAGCATAGAAGGCTATAATACACATCTAAATGTTTATGTCAGTGCCTGGGGCTTCCCCTGTTTTTTAACGAACTAATGAACAAAGGCTTTTTTTCCAAACCTAGCATCTCTCCGGTCCTATTCAGCACTGTGGTGTGCCATTTTAATGGTTTAACAGCTCATTTACATTTCCCTTATTTTGCTTAAAATAAGCTAGCTGGTACATTTAATTTATTTGTAATAATACATCTAAATTTCTTTTCTTTCCAGCAGGGAGCACTGTTGATACACTTTACTACAATTAACACAATCGGAGCTCACAAATACATTTTCAGCACATGTATCTGTACAAATCAGTTTGATATACAAATGACACACAGTTCTAATACATTTGTAATGTAAGGATCTTGTATAAATCAGCTTGATATTCAAAGGACATATCACACTTTACAAACCACCAGCTGGCTCTGTTGGCACTTGCCCACATCATCACAGGAGATAAAAATCTCTTCTGTGAAACTGAGAAAGGGGGTACCAGAAGGAAAGAAATTCCTATGACTCTGAGAATGAATTCTGGACTTGAACATATTGTTGATGCTACATAGGTTCATATGCGAGTACTAGGCTAGCTGTCCTTGTGGGTCATCTTAAGTCTAGTTAATTTCCCTCTTGGTGCTCAAATTAATCTATCCAGTTTAGTTAGAGATTGGCTTACATATTCCATAGCTGACAATTATATATTACCCCTAATGAGAATAAACTGGAATCATACACAGATAATTTGAAGGGACTCATGCATGGAGATTAAGCATTTAGGTGCCGCTTCTGTCCATTTGTAGTACAGTGGGCAGTCCTGGGGTAAATGTTCTGTTTCCCACCCATAGATACAATTTGCACTTGAATATAGACATAGATGAACTTTGTTTTATGTGGATGTAGAGTATGTTCCAGAGCACAGGTATCCTCTGCAAGATATACCTGTCCCTCCAAACCACTTTTTTGATATTGCAGAAGTGGCTTCAAGTCTCTAGACTGAGTACTGAGTATTTTGGTGCTATATGACTTGCTGATGTGCAGTAAAGCCATCAGCATAGGGTAATAGGATGTCTTGTATGCTATATACAGGTCACAGCCAGTGGTCTATAGGATACCAAGTAGAGTGACAGGGCTTTCTGTCGGTCCATGATGGACATGTAGTTTAAGCCTTGTATCATTTTCGAGTTCTGTGGGCATTCCAGTTGTTGCATGTGTCTTAATGATTGGGCTAATGAGGGCTGAGTAAAGGGGGACAGTGCCATCTCTAGATCCAGACATAACCATTTGTTTATAAGGTGTGCAATGTAGAAGAGCTTTTTACAATAGTGGACACGTTGGTCAAGAGTTAGGTCACTGTCCACATAAGTTTCCAATTCCCAAATAATTGTGTCAGACCTTAGGGGGTGTATTGTCAATGTGGTAGTTCCCCTGGGTAAATGACTTCCCAAAGGATACAATAATTGGAGTTATGTACTTACCATAACTTGGTATATGTGTTGCCCTCCTTCATTCTTCCTCATTGATGGGTTACGGATCCGATCTTCAGATCTAATTTGGCCACATTCTTCCAGACTTCAGATCCCAATCTCGAGCTCATTCCTCTTCCCACAATGCAACACACAACCCCTAACTTCTCAGATGGAGTTTGCTGCCTATGTCTACTGATTCATAAAAACAGGATAATAGGTTATAACAGGTAAACGTAAATTTTATTGTAAAAGGAAAAGAAGTTTGGCCCTTCCTAATGGGACTGGAAATAAGGAAGGAACAGCAATTAAAGGCATAATAATGGCCACAGATGTCTTTGATGCTTCTACTGGAGAAATGTCCACGCTTACTCCCACATGCCTGCTAAGAGGAGTCTAGTAGAAGGCTAGCGTAATATCAAGAACGGGGAAGCAAAGGTGGATAGTGGAACTATCACTGAAGCTGGGAGAAGTGCCGTAACTAGGAAGCTTAAGGATTTAGATACTGGACCCCAGATGGGAAACCACAAAAGAGCTCCAGAATCCATTGAGGATATTTTGGATGGGAAAACATACCTGCTGCACTACATGATTAATGGAGAAGCTGAGGTAGCAGCAAAGTTGGACCCAATGGCTGAAAGATTGAATTCAGACAGTTTGGTAGAGGAACCAAACACAAGAAACCAATGTGGACTGGCTGAGTCTGTATACCAGAGCACTGGATAACGCTGCCATATGTGATGCAATTTGAAAAATCTGACGAAATGGGCAGAACCTAGACAGACATGACCTCTCTGTGCATAAGGAGAGAACAGGTACCCCCGGTCAGTATGTATGCCAGACTACTGCCCTATAGTCAATATGCAGAGTAAAAGTCCCTGGGGGGACAACACTCTGAAAAAAGTGAAACGTTCGGAGAAAGGGAAAGGTATAGTTCCCATCCCTAGGATGTAGAAATGTCATTTGGCTTCCAGGAAAGACCCCATCATTTGATCTCACTTTCTCTAGAAATGCCTTCCAGCCCCATGGTTATCGTGGCTGAGGAGTAGGAGGAAAATGGCTAGACTAGCAGAGGAGTAGTCCATCTGGGTCCAACTGCATGTGAATTTGAGTGAATTTTATAGTAGTGGGCTGAGACTAAAAAAATGGATCACAGCCTGCCAAAAAAAAAAAATCAAAAGATCTGTATAAGAAGCTTAGACAGTGGGATTAGCAATATAGTAGATGATAAGGGATTAACTGTATGTAAAGGTAGTTTTGCTGGAGGAGACACAAGTGGCATCAAATACCTACCGGATCAGTTAATGATGTGAAGAAGGGACAATGATACTATGGTCCATAGTCTCCAAAAGGAGTAGATGCCAATCTGAATCGGGAATAGATTCAAATTTGTCAGCTTAATTGTGATGCGCAGGGACATGGGGGACCTGAAAGAGCAATAGACAATTCCTGGCAAGAAGCAGATGCTGCCTGGCTAAGGCCAGTGAAGACTCAGTCATCTAAATATGGAACAGATGGGGCAACAGCACCCGGAAAACCCAGGCGATCCCCACTCCAAGCACTAACCAGGCCTGAACCTGCTTAATTTCCGAGATCAGACGAGACCGGGCACATGCAGGGTGGTATGGCTCTAAACTCTCTTGAGTCTCCGGTGAACTGCAACCAGCGTTATATAGATGGTAAACACTCTGGGTGCAGAGAAGAGTCCAAAAGCAAAGAGCCCTGAACAAGTAGAGACTGATATCATTTTCTAGGCACATATGCTGAAAAGGCCTACTTTAAACACACATGAATGTAATTTGACAAGATTTAATTCTGGAAGCATACTTGGACTCAGCCCTTAGTAGTAATAGCTGCACAGGAACTGCCATTTAATGCTACCTTAAGGGGGGAAAGATCATTGGGGAAGGGAAAAAAAAACCTATGAAGAGTTATAGAATTGTTAGGAAAACATTAGGAATCTGTCATAGAAGGAAGCTTATGAAAGTATTATGTACCGAAGAACAGCACAGATAGTTAAGCAACTCAGTGCGGGGTATCTTTTTGAGGAGTTGAGCAGCCCCAAGTGGAAAGCATATTCCTGAACGTGGGGAGGGAACAGAGGTAAGCAGTGTTTTGGAAATCATCTCCAGAACTGTACAGTAGATAGTCACCCAAAAGAAAACAACCAATTCAAATGCCAAGTTCAGAAGGGAACAAGGAAGGGGAGAGAAAACCCCCTGGACCCTGGAGAGTTCCTGTTTCTTCCTCTTTTTTTTTTTTTTTTTTTTGGAATGGTATTAGACAGAAGAAGCAAGTTAGCATCATTTAACCTCCCACTTACATAACACAGCATGAGAAACCCTGACGTGTGGGAGTTCGTCTACGTAGAGACAAGCCAGGGCAGAGAGCACCAAGGTCCACACCTGAGGGTCATAGGTTCATAGAAGTACAACGGACTAATGATCACAAGGGCTTTAAGGATCTAAGCCAAGCAAACCAAAACCCCTTGCAAGTTCTGATATTCTTGAAAAATGTGAGAACAGGTTTTAGGATAAGCCGTTCCATTCAAAAGCGGGATCTGGGAAAACAGCAATTAGCAGACAGCCAGTGTCAAGCCAGGTGTGAATTTATGGGAGTGCTACAGAATCCTGAAAGCCCAAAATCCTGAGACCAAAATCTCAAAAGTTCAAAATACTGAAAACTCGAAATACTGAAAATACATGGGATATCAACACTTGCTATATTCCAGCACAAGTACATACAGAAACATATTACCCTTCAACTATACGCAGGGGAGCAACCCCCCTGCACACCACATGTGGGGGGCTGTGCCCCCCACACCCCCTACTACTTAAATATATCAACTCTGAGATCGCACTACACTACACTAAGAGCAATCTCGGAGCTGATATATTTAAGTAGCAGGGGGTGTGGGGGATGCAGCCGCCTGCTTATACTTGAAGAAGAGTAATATGGTTTGTGTTTTATTTGTTTCTGTATGTACTTGTGCTGGAATATCGTAAGTGTTGGTATCCTGTGTGTTTTCAGTATTTTGAGTTTTCAGTATTTTGAACTTTCGAGATTTTGGTCTCGGGATTTTGGGCTTTCAGGATACTGTAGCACTCTCACACACACACACACACACACACACACACACACACACACACACATATATATATATATATATATATATATATATATAAAGCCGCTGTGGTGCAGCACTAGCGTTGTTGCCTCACAGCAAGAGGTTCTCCCATTCGATTCTTGGCTGGAGTATGGGGAGTGCCTTCTGTGTGGAGTCTGCATGTCCTCCCTGTGGTTGGGTGGGCGTTCGAAAGACATGGGCGTGCCTTCGTGAAAGGTTGAACATTGAGCTGGCACCTCAGCGTTCGTAAAAATCTACTGCCAATCATTAGCAGACCGGAGTTCCGCTGTGGTGACCCCTAACCAGGAAAAGCTGAAAGACAACAACATATATATATATATATATATATATATATATATATATATATATATATATATATATATATATATATATATATATATATATATATATATATATGGGTCTATCTGACTTGGTCGACATTTCATTTAGTCGACAATTCATTTAGTCGACATTTCATATAATCGACAAGCTTTTAAGTGGGGCTTACACACCCCAAGTGGGGGCTGTGCCCCCACCCCTAAATATATATTCTAACTCCAGGGTCGCACGATTTTGGGGGAGGGGGCAAAAGCTTGTCGATTATATGAAATGTCGACTAAATGAATTGTCTAAATGAAATGTCGATCAAGTCAGATAGACCCATATATATATATATATATATATATATATATACATATATATATATATATATATATATATATATATATATATATATATATATATATATATATATGCATGTATGTATGTATATATATATATATATGTATGTATGTATGTATATATATATATATATATATGTATATATATATATATATATATATATGTGTGTGTGTGTGTGTGTATATATATATATATATATATATATATATATATATATATATATATATACCTGTGAAGATTGGGTGAAGATGGGTGAAGGCTGCCAGTCTAGCCAGATAGAATTTTTGAGATAATTCTGTCATCTGTAAATATTAATATAAACCACAGGCTGTTGTCTTAAATGGTAAAAATAGTGTTACATTTAGAACTGGAAAATAATGTAACAACAGTGCACTCTACTGACCAAGTAAAGCATGTTGTGACCGTCTGATGTTAAAACTCAGAGCCAGTAAGTCTAGACTGAGGCATCCTGCCTATTGTTTTAAGGTCAGAGTTAATGGCCAGAATTTGCATGCATAAATGTCCTTTATTGCTCTGGTTTCTGCCCAGAGGTGAAGAATGTAAATGTAGTTTCTGTTAGCCTGGGAACCCAGGGAAGTGTGAAGAATGATGTAATGTGGACATTAAGCATTTTTGTCTTGACCACCCAATTCACCAGCACTGTCTTGCTCTATATGTAAGTTTATCTTAGATTTGTGTTTTCTCTTAGAAATATCTAGAAACTAGAAAGATTAGACTAAGTGTTTTTCTGTGATGTTAGAACTGTACTATCGAGTTATTTTAAGTATTTATCTGTGTTCTCTGAACTCTTAACTAGCACTATGTAGTAAAAAATATTGTCTTGTGTTTTGACTATTTGTTATTAAATATTTTTAAACTCTTTCAACTGTGGCTGTTTTTACAGAGATAATTTAAGCTCTTTAGAGTACTTGCACGCCTTTGGTAAAATTGTACAAAGCCATTCCAATAGCTTTAGCCCTGGAATATACTACCAATTGGATAATAACATTGCACAGTAATAATTGGACACCCTTTTAAGGGCCTTTGAGTAGCTGATAAATATTAGTGGGTGGTGGCAGCTGGTACTACCATATAGTCTGAGAAAAAGGGGCACAGATGGAGAACCTGTGCCAGCCTTTCCCAGGAGTGCCTGTGTGGTTGTATAAACCCTTCTCAAAGTGTGTGTGTGTGCGTGTGTGTGTGTGTGTGTGTGTGTGTGTGTGTGTGTGTGTGTGTGTGTGTGTGTGTGTGTGTGTGTGTGTGTCAGCTACCTGGGCAAGGACATGAAGCACTGGTTGGACAGAGAGGGTGCTGGAGGTTTTAGCTTGCCCACTAGGCTGAGATCTGGACCCTAAAGCTGTGCCAGTGGGAAGTCTTATTGGGGACCTGGAGAGTGAGGGAGTGGCCAGCCCCAGACTGTGTGCTCTTAAGGGAAATTGCACTTTACTATGTGTATTTGTTATCCTTTCCTGATAAATGAGATGCCCCTCACTGGTGTTAGTGGTGAGGATTGAGGCTCCTTGATTGCTGGGCCAGGGCACGGGTGTCACATATTAATTGGTGGCAGTGGTGGGATATCCACATCCCATATTAATTGATGGCAAATACTAATTGGCTTGTAGTGGTGTGGGTAGAGTGAATCCCTGTAGCTTGTGTACAGTAAACGTTGAAGGTGTTTTGTACTCTAAATCAGCCATGCAGTGAATATTCAAGAGTTCAGATCACAATTGTTTTATTTCTTTTGTTAGCTTAGTTAGTCAGGGTGAGTGGGCAGCATGTCAGCAGAGGAGTATGGAAAACTGACAAGAAGCCAGCTGGCTGAGATGTGCCAGGCTAGGGGACTGGTACATGGAAACCTGACTAAGGCAGACCTGATTGCAGCCTTGGTTACAGCTGCATCAGAAAACAGCAACCGGGAGGACAATCAGACTGGCAGTGGAGATATAATACCCTCGGAGAATGGACAGCTCAACCTTTCTGCAGAGGACTTAAAAATCCATCTGGAGCTAAAGAGACTTGAGTTGGAGGTGAGGGGTTTGGAGACAGAAGCAGCCAAGAGATTGAGGAGTCTACAAGCTGAGGAGAATGAGAAACTGCTACAGTTGGAAGCCGAGGAAAATGAGTGGCAGAGAAAGCATGAGAGGGAAATGCTGACTCTTCATCAGAGTCATGGAGGTAATGGGAAAGGGAGTAACTGGACCCTAGAAGCACAAAAGGTCAATAAATTTCATCTGCAGTTTAAAGAGGGGGTCATTTTGATAGTTTCATTCATGTTTGAGAGGGTATGCAAAGAGTGACCAAAGGCTCTGGGTATGGTTCCTGACCCCCTTACTCCATGGTAAAGCTGTAACTGTTTTGTCAAAAATGTCTGACATTGCATGTTTTGATTATACTGCTGTTAAAAATCACTTGTTAGAATTGTTTAAGCTAACACCTGAAATGTATAGGAAAAAGTTTTGTGAGCATAGACGCAAGGAAGATGAAAGTGTGTGTGAATATTTTGCTGAACTGAGTACTTATTTCCATAGGCGGGTGAGTGGATGTCAGGTCACCACTTTTGAAGGGCTGGCAGAACTTTTGGTGAGGGAATGTGTCCTTAGCACTTTGCGTGAGGACATGAGGATCTGGTTAGCTGATAGACAATGTGTTACTTCAGATGAGTTGGGGAAGAAAGGAGACCTATACCTGGCAGGCAGGGCAGCCCTGCACAGGAAAGGGACCCCCAGTACTGCTCATGGGTCTAAAGGAACCCATGGTGGGCAGCCCAGACTGCCCCAACAGAATCTGCCAGTAGCAGGGGAATCCACTAGTCCAGGTACACTTCCAGGAGCTAAATGTTTTGAATGCAACCAGTGGGGCCATGTGGCATACAGGTGTCCATGGCAGCAAGGTGGGGAACAAAAGGTGAGGGAGCCAGTAAGTGGGAAAGACAAAATACCCATATTAGATTGTCTTGGGACAAGAAGGGTACCAAACTACCACCAGAGGTTATATCCTATTGTAGTGAATGGCAAAGAGGCCATTGCCAAAAGAGACACAGCCTCTGATATAACCATTGTAAAGCCTGCAATGGTTACAGAGGAACACTACTTGCCTGGACAGTCTACTCCAGTCAGGGCTTTAGGAGGGATCCCATTCCAAATACCTTTGGCTAGGGTTCACCTGGACTGGGAGGGTGGAAAAGGAAGCCAGTAAGTAGGTGTGTTTGAGGATATACCTGTAGATGTCCTGATAGGGAATAATTTTGATAGTGCAGTACCCTGTGCTTGTGCAGTTACACACAGTCAGGCTTGGAGACAAGCAGGTAAGTCTGATAGCCTGGGGAAGACCCAAACAGACTGCCTACTTGCAGCCAGGACTGGTACGGTGGTTACTTCAGGGAGGGAGGTACCCCATAGCAGTGAGACTGAAGGTGAGCCACAGCTCCTTGGAGGTACTGATGGACTCTTGGACAGAGGAACTGCAAAGGTAGAAGTGAGTAGTAGTACCCAGGCTGACAGTGAGGCATCACTGTCAGAGGATGCCAGACTTCCTGTGGAAGGGGAGCTGGGAAGGGTTATAAGGAGAGAGTTGAGACAGGCTCAGCTCTCAGACCCTACATTGCAAGGCCTGAGGCAGGTAGCTAGGGAGGCACCTGATTCTCAAGGAAATGGGGAATTTGTATACTGGGACAAAGGATTACTATACAGAGAGTGGACCCCTGAGGGAGGTCTAGAAGGTGAGAGAGTACAGCAGTTGGTAATGCCTAGAGCCTACAATCTGGTGTTTCTAGCCATAGCCCATGATATTCCCTTTACAGGTCATATGGGCATAAAATGTACAAAGAGGCGTATTATGCAGAACTTCTATTGGCCTGGAATTTCCAGAGATCTAACAGGGTACTGCAGGACCTGTGAGCAGCGCCAAAAAGTAGGCAAGGCAGGAGACAAGGTGAGAGCTCCTTTGATGCCTTTGCCTGTGATTGAAGAGCCATTTCTGAGGGTAGCTATGGATATTGTGTGTCCTCTGAGTACTCCAAGTTCCACAGGGAAAAAGTATATCCTAGTGGTAGTGGATTATGCTACACGATACTCTGAGGCAGTGGCTTTGTCCTCCATTGAGGCAGAGAATGTGGCAAATGCTTTGTTAGAGATTTTCAACAGGGTAGGTTTCCCAAAAGAAATACTGATTGACAGCGGTGCCAATTTCATGTCAGACCTGCTGGCTTGTCTGTGGAAGTCCTGTGGGGTGAAGCACATGAAGACCAACCCCTACCATCCCCAGACTAATGGTCTTGTTGAGAGATTAAACTCTACAATCAAGTCCATGCTACGGGCATTTGCAGATCAGTTTAAGAGGGAGTGGGGCAAATATTTGCCCCACTGTTGTTTGCTTATAGAGAAGTTCCCCAGGAATCCACAGGTTTTTCACCCTTTGAGTTGCTGTATGGGCATAGTGTGAGGGGACCTCTAGATTTAATTCGAGATGAGTGGGAAGGTAAGTGCGAGTCTCACAAGGAGTCTGTTGTGGCATATGTCCTAAACCTCAGGACAAGGCTCAGGGAACTCATGACTTGCTCAGGAGAACCTGGCAGAAGCCCAACAACAGAAAAAGGTGTGGTATGACAGGAATGCTCGAGCTAGAGAGTATGCTGTGCAGCAGCAGGTAATGGTTCTCATTCCTGTCAGACACAACAAACTGCAAGCAGCTTGGGAGGGACCCTACAAGGTGGTAAGAAAGGTAAGTGATGTTAACTACATGGTGGAACTGCTAGGCAGATGGCAGGGGCAAAAACTGTACCATGTTAACATGATGAAACCTTACCATGATAGGGAAGCACTTGTACTGAGCATTTGCAGTGGATTGCAGGAGGAGTCTGAGGGAGATCTAGGGACTGATCTCCTCAGTGAGGCTCAGGCTGACACCTCAGTGGAAGGGGTAGCAATGTCCCAGCAGCTATCTCCTACCCAGGTTCGAGAAATCCAAGCAGTGTTGCAGGAATTTTGGGACATGTTCACTGGGAAACCAGGGTGCACCCACATGGGGCAGCACAAGGTGGATACAGGCCCAAAGGCCTATTAGGCAAGCCCCTTTTAGAGTGCTTGAGAGAGTCAAACAGACTCTGAGGGAGGAGGAACAGGAGATGTTGGAACTAGGGGTGATTCAAGAGTCTTAACAGTCCCTGGGCCTCCCAAGTGGTGCTGGTGCCAAAGAAGGATGGCAGCACCAGGTTCTGTGTGGACTACAGGAAATTAAATAGTCACACAGAGTCAGATGCGTACCCCATGCCTAGGACAGATGAGGCCCTAGGGTGGGTGGCTGGGTGGGCTAAGTATCTTACAACAACTGATCTTATCAAAGGTTACTGGCTTGTGCCCTTGACTCTCAGTGCTAGAGAGAAGTCAGTTTTTGCAACTCCTTTTGGCTTGTATGAGTTCACAAAGATGTCCTTAGGATGAAAAATGCCCCATCAACTTTCCAGAGGCTGGTAGATCATATCCTAGTAGTAGCAGGAGGGTTTGCCCTTGCTTACCTAGATGATACTGCCATCTACAGCCATTCCTGGCCAGAGCACCTTCAGCATGTCAGGAAGGTGCTGGGCAGACTACAGAGGGCAGGGTTGACTATTAAGCCAAGCAAATGTCAGGTGGGTATGGCAGAGGTCTCCTACCTAGGACATAGAGTGGGGAGTGGTAAGATAAGGTCAGAACCTCCCAAAGTGGAAGCCAGTCAGGCATGGCCTGCACCTGTCACTAAAAAGCAGGTGAGGACATTTTTAGGGACAGCAGGGTACTACAGAAAGTTTGTCCCCAGTTACAGTACCATAACTGCTCCCCTCACAGACCTGACAAGGAAGAACACACC
>NC_056751.1:409579570-409639570 GCF_019279795.1 Protopterus annectens
ATGAAGAGGACAACATCATATCACATTTTTTGGACCTTAGTTTCAGTCCATGATTTTGGCACCATTCATTTGTTTTAGGACAAACCTTCTTGCAGGATGGCTAAGTCATTTGAGGATTCAGCGACTGCACCTAACTTGTAGTCATCTGCAAACCTAGTCAGCCAGAGCCCTTTAGTATTGACTTTTACTTCAGAAATGTAAATGCCAAACAGGAGAGGTCCCAGTATGGAACCCTGGGGACTCCACTGGCGACTGGTCTCTTTGTGGAGGTAACTTCCAGTATTTTGGTTTTCTGCACCCTAACTGTGAGGCAGTTGACAATCCAGTGAGTGACATAGGGTTTTATTCCTAGTTTATTTAGTTTTTATACTATGCCTGAATGGGGAATTCTGGCGAATGCTTTGGCCAGGTCGAGGTATGCAGTGTACACTGTTTTACCTTCATCCATTGCTTTAATGACCTTTTCAAAAAGGTCCACCAGGTTGACTAATCATGACCTATCCTTGATTATTCCAAACTGAGTGTTTGGAGGTTCCCTATGTCCTAACACACATTGTAATATATAGTGTAGCGTAAGTTGATGCTGTATGGTAATATATACTGTGTGTTGAGTCATACAAAAAACATTGGTTTGAGTTTTCCTGTGCTCCACTGATCTACAAATCAGAGTTATAAGATGCCCAAAAAGCAGCCAGATAACAGAAGCATGCTTCAGGATCTGGAAGCTGTAAAGAAGCTGTATCTAAAGGAAACTGCTCTGAAAATGTCAGTCACCAGTACTGTAACGTAGCTTGTGAAACCCTAGAAAAGATACTTTGCTTTCTGTTATGTAAAATACACTTGTTTTATTCTTCATTACTGTGATAAACCCAGAAAGAAACTGTTTTCAGTTCACTGAATCTTTCAACTTAATTTGCAAAACTAAGACATTTTTGAGTTTCAATTAACAGCAGTAGAAATGTACTGTTCCCATGGAAAGATGAGTAGCAAATGTCTCCTAATGGCCATAAGCACCAGCTATATTACTGTAAACTGCCAGGCAGTTTTGAAGTGTTGCTGAACTACTCCACTCCCAATTTTTTTAAGGTGAAGAACTTGAAAGCAGTTGTATATTTTGCACAGAGAAGCTGTGCACTGATACATTTTGTGTGAAAAAGCCGTGCACTAACAGCCTCTGATGAACTTTGTCTGGAGAAGCTGTGTACTAGTAAACACAGATGATTTTTTTTAATGTGGAAAGATTGTGAATTAAAAGGCAGCTGTACAATTTCTGAAATAACATCTGAAACAAGTTAAGCAAACAGAGGTATGGATAAGGCAACCAAAGCTGTTTTCAAGGTTTTACCCCACAATAAGAAACATCCAAACCAAAAAGTAAAAAGGTCATACAGACAAACCAATTAGTAAAAACTACAAGAAAAACCTAGCCAAGCTAGAGTTTTCACTGTGTGATACCTTAAACCTCCTGTAACAGAGAGCCATTGGATATATACAAATGACCCCTTAAGGATATCGAGTGTTTCAACTATATAGCTACTATATGTTCATGACTTTTCACTTTTTTTTTTAGTCTTTGTGGATACATTCAGGCAGGAGCGGCCTTAGGTCAACTGGTGCCCTAGGCAAAAGGGCTTTATGGTGCCTCCCACACCACCCAGTGCCCCCATCCTGGTCTACCTACACAAAATAAATACTGAAAAAGCATCCCTGCTACAGCGGCGCCCTAGGCGGCCGCCTAGTTGGCCTATGCCTAAGTCCGGCTTTGCATTTAGGCCAATACACCCAAACCTTACTAGCTGTGGACATGCATGTTTTGGCCTTATGACCTTAGCAGCACAGCATAAGTACATAAAAAGAAACTGGGCAAGTCTGGATAGAAATTTTATTTCACAGGAACATGTGCATTTAATTAAAAGCTTTGTCAGACGTCCTACAATTATTTCAGACTACGCACCAATGAAAACTAAGATAAAAATTCAGGGGTAATAAATTGAAAATGAGACAATGGCATTTCCCTACTTACCTGTTAAAAGATAAGAAATTAAGGAATGTGTATTATACTAGAGTGATTAGGGAAGATAGAAACTTCTTCAGAAGTGATAACTAGTGAGTCGAATAAAATGAAAATGGAGCTTAAAAACAAGACAGAAATAAAACAGAAAAAATGTGGTTAAAAAATAGGAATTATTTGGAAGAGATGACAAAGATTAAACTATTCCATAATAATGGGAATTCCACAGAACAGGAGAAAAGGAGCAACTGCAGTGCTAAAAAGAAAATAACAGAGTATTTGGCTAGTATGCATGAGTTTACAAAGATTGCTGTTAAGCGACTATTTGATAACTCCAGAGCCCAAAAGCTTTTAGTTCCACTGTTAATGCAATAGAAACTAGAAAAGGTTGTCTCCAGACTTAGGGAGCCTATGACAAGAAAAGTAACCAGAGATCCTACAGAGTTATTAGAGACAGTTTGAAAATTTTATGAAAAGTTTTATAAAGCAGAAATGTGAGCCACTCTGCCCAGGAAATGACTATAGCCCAAGGGGCCTGGGCTTGATTAGTGGCTCAGGCAACTGATGGATTGGCAGGTAGGGATGGATGTGCCCATCCTGGATGGGAGGACTTTCACCAATTATGCTTCCTAAGGGAAGGCATGGTCCAGTGACAGAAGATGGCCTCTGATGTAGTTGACAAGCTCAGAAGAAGGAAGAGTGTGTGTAGGGTATATTAAAAATAAATCCTGGCCAAGTGCAAAAACAGCCAAGCCCCCAGGATGCATTTAGGATCTATGACCAGCCCCAGCAATACCTGAGTAAGTCCAGGGGTGTAGGAGATTAGCTGGTAGACCCAGCATGCTCAAGGTGGCACTGGGGAGCTGGACTGGTAAAATGAAGTCTAGGGTACCAAAAAAGGTACAGGAATGTGCAAAGTAAGAAAGAGCACAAATGGTAATGTATATAAAAATCTACGGGGAAGTCTCCAGGAACAGATGATATTCCTGTGGAAGTCTGGAAATTAGGAGGAAAGAAAGTGATAAAGATCTTGAAGATTTTAATAATATTTTAAAAGTAGGAAAAGTACTAGCATCTTGGAAGAAAGCTGTGGTGGCTACATTACCTAAAGAGGATAAACTATCAAACCCAGCTTCCTAGAGATCCATTTCAAATTTTAACCACAATTACAAAGTATTTATGTCCATACTAGCTAAAAAAATGGCAAAGTTGTTGCCAAAGTTGATAGATATGGCTCAATGTGTTTTTGGAGGGGAGGAAAACATTTGACAAAATTAATAGAACAGTGATGAACCAGAAGGAAGCAGAAACAATGTTAAGAAAATACTGCTGCTGTTGGTGGGTCTTGACGCAGAGAAAGCATTCAATAGAATAAGTTCTGATTTTATGATTAGGGCGATGGAAACATCTGCTTTCCCTGATACAATAAATGGGTTATATAAGAAGATATATGAAGGATTGGTGTCCTCTCAGATATGTTGTGTTTCAGTACAGAAACCGGGCAGGAATGTCCTCCTTCCCCTTTATTTTTACTTAGAGGTATTGGCAAAGAAAGTAACAGGCCAGGAATTCAAGGACATAATTGGTATGCTAATCAAGAAAAGCTGCCTTCATTTGCAGGTGATATTTTGTACTTGAAAAATCCAGTAATGGACATTTCGGTGTTGTGGAATATTTTGACTCAGTTTGAAGTCTTTTTGGGATATATATATATATATATATATATATATATATATATATATATATATATATATATATATATATATATATATATATAATTAATGAAGATAAAACAAAGGCTATATAATAAATTATGCATCCAGACACAAAGTGTCTCAACAATACCTATATTTATGGGGACACAATATGATTAAGTATTTAAGAGTATGGATCAAAAAGGCTTCTGTTGTGGTAGCTAAAGATATGTGGGGAAACAAACTAAACAAAACCTGAGAAACTGAAGCTCTTCGCGTATGGATATGGCAGTACACAACTATGTGCAGAGCTCATTGTCAATGGAGCCATCTGTGCTGAGCCAGAAGATATAGCAAATCTACTGGCCAATAAATTCAGCTCCAACTTTATCCCTCCCTCTCTCCCCCTCAATCATCCCTCTGGAAATACCATCAAATATAACTCCCTCTACTATCACTAGGGAACAGGTCATTAATGCTCTCTCTAAGGGCCCCAGACAATATCCCAAGATGCTTTCTAAATAGCATGAAACATGACCTATCAGGGCCTCTGGAATTGCTATTTAACTATAGCACCCATATAGGTTCCATGCTTCATGAATGGAGAACAGCAACAGTCATCCCTCTGTACAAAGGTGGGCCATCTATAGACCCATAAGCCTCACTAGTTTTTACATGTAAAGCCATGGAAAGAATTATCATGGAAATGAGCAACAGTGATAAAGTAAACCTCCAGACACTGGACCAAACCCAGTATGGTTTCGTCAAGGGCAGATCATGCCTACTCAACCTGGTGGACCTGTTTGAGAAGGTCACCAAAGCAATGGATGAGGGCAAAATAGTTCACACTGCCTACCTTGATTTGGCCAAGGCATTTGACACAATACCCACGCAGGCATTGTTGACAAACTCAAGAGGTTAGATACAAACTTGTATGTTACCCGGTGGATAGTCAACTGGCTCACAGAGAGGACCCAAGAAGTTAGAACTAGAGCATCCACCTCTACAAAGAGGCCAGTCACAAGTGGCATCCCTCAGGGATGAGTCCTTGGACCACTCCTTTTTGGCATTTACTTCTCTGAAATCAAGGCCAATGTCAGTGGTCTCTGGCTGTCTAAATTTGCAGATGATTGCAAATTGGGAGCTGTCCCTGTATCCCACAGTGACACAAATATTCTCCATGAGGGACTGACACACAAACAACTTATGTCAGCACCATGGAGTAAAACTAAATGCCACGAAATGCATAATAGTATCCTTTGGGAAGTCATTCACCCCTGGTAACTATCATATTGACAACACACCCCTTAGAGTGGAGCCAGTAGTCAGGGACTTAGGGACACACATACATAGTAATCTAGCCTTTGATCATCACGTGTCTACAGTAGTGACGAAATAATTCTATGTTGCGTAGCTTATAAGCAAAGGTATGGCATCTAAGTCCAAAGAAGTCATTATTCCACTGTATTCGGCATTCATCAGACCTATCATTGAGTACAATGTCCCTTTGGTATGTACCTCACTGGGCATATCCAACAATTGAAATGCACACAGAGGTTCCTCACTAAAAGAATACATGGCTTAAGTAAAATGTCTTATGCAGACCACCTCAAGGCTCTATTCCTGTATTCTGTCTCCTACAGGCTTTTGAGGGGAGATCTATGCCTGACACACAGGGCACTGTGAGACCCACCTCTGGTGCACCTCCTGCATATCTGAAAAACAAACAGCACCAGAATTACCCATTCTAAAGACTTACACCTTGCCTGTGATATAAATAGGACCTGCTGGACAGAGAGGTATGTATCCCAGAGATCACCCCGTCTCTGGAACAGGCTCCCCATCCATGTGAAGCAGAGTTCCTTCTTAACTCAATTCAAGTGCAACTTGGACAATTGGATGGGGAACAGGAAATTCATCCCTGGTTTGGCACCTATGTCTCCAATGGACACAGGCAACCTGTAAATGGTTCATCTTCCAGGCCCTAGCTTGTAAATGTTTCATCTCCCAAATCCCTGCTTACACTTCTCAATGGTATCAGAACTTGTCAGAGATTTGGGATGCATGGCTAGGCTGAAAAAGGCCCTTGTGGTTATCAGTTTAGTAAACACCTATGAACCTATATAAGATACAAGTAGAGGAAATGCTTTTATTCCATTTAATTGTATATACAGGTCACTCATTTTTATCAACTAGAGATGTCGAGGATAATAATTAATAAAAGACTTGAAGGAATTTAACTGGGAGGGGAAGAATGCAAGAGTTACATGGGATAAGTAGATCCTCCTAGTACAGAAAGGAGGTTTAGGATTACCTGATTAGAAGGGATACTTTAGAGCTGCGTAGTTAAGGTTCATATACATAACAAAAGCAGAATAATTTAAAGCAAAAAGGGATGATGTCAAGGGGGGGGGTTCAAGAAGCAAGGAGAAAGTAGCAGTTTGGATGCAGATCCTTAAAGGGACAATCCCAGAGATTTTTTTGTTTTGATTGTGGTCTTTGTTTACATTTTCAGTCTGGCTTTCTGGGCATGTCCCAACTTTGGCTGTAGGGGTTGGGGGAGGGTACTTACAGGAAGCTTCAGAGGTGTTAGGCAAATTCCTTTTCAAATTGCAGTTATACTTGCAACAGCTCTCATTGAGTCATTCATTAGTTTCAACTGTCCTTTTTATTCTCACAGAAACTAGTTTTTCAGGGATGTTATGACTTGACTTGCTAATACCCTGCAGGAAAGCAATGCAAAGTTAAAACATTGGTAAACAGAGTTTTCAGTTAATTTCATTTCATATTTTAATTTTGTACTGATTTCTAAATGCTAGCTAAGTGCAATGATTTTATGACACAAATGCCCTAGCGTCTGTAGAAAGCATCTGAAAGTTGCAAGTTTCAAACAGTAGTAGAAACAGTCTTGTTTCTTTTTTCATGTTCAAATTGATCTCTGAATACTACCTAAGTGTGATGGTTTTCTTACCTGCTAATAGCTCTGTAAAAAGGCACATGCCTAATACAGGGTGCAAACATGAGTAGATAGTCTTCAGTTCCTTTTGTTTTGTAGTCTACATTGCTCATATAAACTCAGCAAGCTGCTAGAATAACACAATTTGTGTTATCGTGCATTTTCTAAAGGATAAGAAGTCTGAGCTCAAATATGTCATTATTTAGTGACTTTCAACTTCATTGATTTGGAGGAAAAGTGAACGTTTTATGAGCAACAGACCAACGATATTAGATGACAATCTGGGCATTCATAAAAAATGTGAACAGTTGCGAGGTATAGGCCAGACACACTGATCCATTCCTTTAATTTCATATTTTATGTTGTACTGTTCTCATGCATTTCCTACTATACATGCTACATGTTGGTGACTTACTGGTTGCACTGTATGATATGCTCTTAAGCAGTTGCATGTCTATTTCTACATTACAGCTGTATGCATTTGTACTTGATTCCACTGTTACCTGTAGACAAGTAACTGAAATGATGCAGTGTGGGTTGTTTGTATTCATTATGTCTCTACTGCCTGACGAGTGGCTAATTCCCTGTCTGACAATCCTTAGTCTTACAGGGCATTTTTCAAATTGTTGTTGCCGTTCCAACTTGGTCACATGAAGGCAACGTCACAGTAGTGACACATCTAGTATCCTACCCTCTTCATTACCTCATTCTCTAATACCTTGCCCTTCATGGCAAATCAACACAAAATACATAATTTCCCTTGTATGTGTGCTGTGTCCTGACTTCATATACTGCTTTTGCACATTTATATACTGTGTCACTGTAGGGCTGCCACATCTCCACATGCCCAAAGTGGGATTTTTGTATGAAAATGTGACATTTTGTAGGACAAACCACACCTACAACCAGTGCAAAGGACAGGACTTCAGTTTACTACCAAAATAAAAGGTCATTTTGTTTAGAATTTGATTTATTTATACTGTTTCATATAATATTTAAGTGTTTCAAAGACACAATAATGGATTTATCTCTGTATTGAAGGAAATGTAATTTTTTTGTCCTAAAATTCGCAGCATTTTCCTGCAGGATCAGTAAAGTATTTCTGATTCTGATATGTGACATTTTTTTATGTTTTTTCACAGGACCCAACTGCCCAGACAGTAGCTGTCCTGCATAAAGTGGGACATGTGATAACCCTATGTTACTGACATTACTGAGGATACGCAGCACACATTGCAATTCTGTTCTGTGAAATAATGATGGTCAGTGCTGCAATATTTATTCATTTATTTATTTATTTATTTATTTATTTATTTATTTATGGCGTAATTGAAGTGTATTAACCCACCGTCAAGTTCGCGCAGGAATGGGCGTGTCCGCCGTGATTGACATGCTGTTGGGCGTGGATTAACAACGACAATCTACCGTGATTGACACACAGTGCTTACTGTTTATTATACACACAGAACACTATAGATTTCCATTGAATAATAATATAATAAACTTACTGTTTATTATACACACAGAACACTATAGATTTCCATTGAAATTACACGATGTACGTGAAGGTGTTGCGTCGAGTATTTATCCCTATCCATTGACACACAGTGCTAATACTTACTGTTTGTTATACTTATAAACAGCTCAATTTATGACAGAACACTAAGATTAATGCACTTACTTAAAGGTGTTATAATAAAGTAATGCCCTTTCCATTCAAATAATACAGATGTACATGAAGGTGTTGCGTCGAGTAATTATCCCTATCCATTCAAATAATATCTGTTATTACAAGTACAGTTAACTCATCCTTAGCATGCCAAGCGGATGAAGGATCTGACAAGGAAAACTGACTCCCTTGAGTGCTTTGCTGTCTTTGAAATTGAAATAGTAGTCAACTATGCCAGTATTGTGTTTATCTTTGGTTAAGATTTGTTTGCCAAATAAAGATCTAAGTTTGATTTGAAAGCAATGGCATCCACGTTATTATTACTTTGTTTTTTGGGTTTGTTAATTCTTTGTTTGCCTTCAGTTATTGAGCGCTGTAGTCAAAGATATGAATGTGTTTTTCTATTGCAAGGCGGTGGGATTTTAAAGCAATCGCATGCGCGTTATTATTACTGAGTCATTATTAGTAGTCAAACATTTGAATGCAAGGCGGTGGGCGCGGCAATCTACATGCTCGGAGCCGTGGGCGTAGTAAGCAACATGCTCGCAGGCGGGGTTTGGGAGGGGCTTGCTACTGCGCTTCTGGTGGGTTACTACACTTCAATTACACCTTTATTTATTCCAGTTTACCCATGGTGGTGGTGCTGCGGTAGCATTGTCGCCTCACAATAAGACGCTGTCTGGTTCGATTCTCAGTTAGAGCGTCTTCTGCGTGGAGACATGCGTGAATGGGCGTACCTCTGTTGAAGGTTGTGCGTCAGGGCTGGTAACTCACCACGTAAAAAATCAACTACCAATCATTAGCAGACTGGAGTTCCGCTGTGGCGACCCCTAACCAGGAAAAGCCGAAAGACACAAACATTTATTTATTCCAGTTTGGTGACCGGGGAGAAAAGCTCCACAATACAAAGTTACATCACATAATGAATTACAAAGAAAAATATTTGCATTACAGTCAATAGGTAGTATTACAACAAACAGCAGGTAGAATATAACCATTCCTTATTACTGTACTATCTGTCATTATGTCTAGATCAAAACTGTGTTTTGACTGTATTACTGAGATTATACAACATTATATTCTTTAATCAAATGTCATCAAATGCATAAATACATAATAAATGTACTAGAGACCATGCAGCTATGCTCTAATATGCATACTTTTCCTGATCATACTATGGTATGCTTGTCTTCCTTTTGAATGTCACTCTCTGCTACAAAAGTATTGTCATGTGCTTCATCAGTTTGTTAATTTTGTCTAACTGATTTCTTTTTCTTGGCTATGTCTAATAGCTATCTGTACCACTATATATCCATTTCTAAGCCATTTTTTTCTTGTTTTGGCATGATGATAATGACACCCTACACTGTCTACTGCTGTGAACGTCTAGGTATACTACATGAAGCAACGTCATGTCATCTCCTTGCACCCATACCCTCATTCATTGGATTCTCCCTTCGCCGCTGGGAATAATTAAACACTTTGAAGACATCTCTTAAAGGTATCATCCGTTTTACTTTACAACCCCTCTGTATGCTCTCTAGGTACATCCACCATGTAATGGTAGTCTGTTCAGTACCAAAGGTTCTTGGGTTATTTTCCATTTAATGGCACTGCAGTATAGCACAAGAGAGCCATAAACTCCAGAATCTGCCACCCTTCAGATGATATGTTAAACTGAGGTCCCATTTGCCAAAGAGATGTTAGCTCAGATGGATGCAAGGATCTTGTGGGTTTGTCGAAATGACCAGCGGAAATTCAGTGTTCAGCTGCAGTAACTACACCATTTTGAATGTATATAGTTTGAACTATGTTTCAACTTTCTGTATGAGTGGTGGTGAAATCTGTACATTACCATTTTCTGTTGGTGAGACCATGTATTTCTACAACATATACTAAACAAATTTGGGTACAGCAGATTTTGCTCAGCTTACAATTTGTTTTTTCAATTACTTCTGGGTCTTCTGTAATCAAAACCCATAGTATATATGTATGTAGGTATGCATGTGAGTATTACATAGTGTGGAACATCTTGCCATATGATGTGTCACATTGTCACTAAATTGCACAGACATAAATGTAAATAACATTGATGTAAATAGAGCATTTTGTGCATTGTCTCAATAATATTGCTTATTTAAAACAGGCCGATATTATTTGTATTAGATAGAAAGGCTTAGTTAATGAACATTTATTCTTTTAAAGGTGGGCTTTATGCCTGTTAGGGAATCTGGCCTCTTAATGATGTGGGAGTTTGGGCATGGAATAGTGGCTTGTAGGATTGTGCTACAAAAAAAGAAGATCTTGCAAAATACACCAAGGAAGCTTAGATATCTTCAATTAGGAAGTCAAAAAAGAAGACAGATGATGCAAATCACCTTTAGGTTGTGACAGCACTGGTTTGAGAGACTTTTTTTGTGGACTAACAGAAATATTCCTTTGTGTAGTTCTATTGCCTCAATGTATACAAAGATAGTCTTCACCAGTAATTTTTCTTCTGTTCAAAAAATATTCATTGCTTTATGGCATGGTGGTCTCTGTTGCAGTATTTTACACCTGACTGAGTAGGTGCATGCGATTTTGTGTGTGTGTGTGTGTGTGTGTGTGTGTGTGTGTGTGTGTGTGTGTGTGTGTGTGTGTGTGTGTGTGTGTGTGTGCGTGTGTGGTAACTTCCCAACTTCGACTTCTGTGTAACTGTTCTGTTTATAGTTTCTGTAACTGTTAGAAGTTTTCAAAAAGAGTACATTCATGATAACTATAATGGGAAAAATACAGAGATAACTGTCTTCCCCAACAGTGGTATCCACAATCATTCATAGTGGCCCCACAGTTGCAGCAGAATTAATTACATATAATGAGCTTTTACTCATGAAAAGTGTAATCTCAAATAAAGGTTTCCTACTGAAAATCATCCACCATCACCGAACAGATCAACCTAAAAATGAATATTGCCACTGAATTTACCCTACTACTCTCTCTCTTCTCTCACTTATCTCACACTTTTCCCCAACCCTTGTCATAACTCTCACATACGCTGCACTACATCTTACCATCAACCTCAATTCCCATCCGACTCATCCATCTTACATGCACTCTGTACCTCTAACCCAATCTATTTTTTCAAACCAAAACTGCTCCCAAGCCAAACACCCTGTACTCCCCTCTTAAATGTGGTACCGGAAAATCACTACTATCACACAACCCAAGCTACCCTTGCCCAACACACTGCCTCACTCTTCTACTCCATCACATATCTCTCACTAGTCGGCGACATACACCACAACCCTGCACCCATCTCTAACATCAGTCTCAACAAAACCTCCTCTCAATCCACAAACTCAAAGTCCATTCGTCTCACAACACTTAATACACAGAGCCTAAAGTCCCTAACCTCCATGCCTGGCTCTCCCATAACCACCCCGACATTACCACAGTTTCTCAAACTTGGCTAAAAACCTATATAAACGATAACGAAATCCCACCAACAGGTTTCAAAATCATTTTCAATGACACAACACACAACAAAAGGAGGTGGAGTAGCCATAATCTACCCATTCATCCATACCATAACTCCCTACTCAAATAAAATACCAACCTTTGTAAACGGTGTAATTATAACGGGTTTACTAAAAATAAACAACCACAATTACATATGTATCACTGCCCTAGTGATAATATCAAAACTCTGGAAAACATCCTGTACAGGTTCTCTCCAATATAAAAAATGAAATGTTGCCTCGATGATACCAACATCAACTGGAACACTATTATCTCTGGAGCCCCGTACCACACAATCAACCTGTACAATCTCCAACCACACCAAATAAAGATGGTACCCCTGGTACCATCACTGACTGGATCCTAACTACTCACCCAAACCTTATCACCAAAGCTGGAATATTACCTGATCTTATAAGCGATCACCTTCCAGCCTTCTCCGACCATCTCCCATCTCTTCCCTGATCCTATAAGCGATCACCTTCCAGCCTTCTCCGACCATCTCCCATCTCCATTGCATAAACAACATTACATCCAAACCCACAATCTCTACTCTTTCAACCCTCTAACTTTCTCCCAGTGCTTAAAGCATACTGACTGGTCTCCTCTAAAAACCCTTCCTCTAGATGATGCTGTTTCCCCCTTTAACCACTCATTCCTAACCCTTCTCAATTAGCAAGCCTCCCCCTTGAACCAAACCCATCAAAATCAATCACTGCCCATGGTTATCAACACATACTAAACTAACCTTGCACCAAAGGGACAAACAAATGGAAACAATATCAAAAACATAAAAACCCTAACACCCTCCTAGAGTATAAGGAACTACAAAACTCTGAAAAAAATACTAATAACTAAAGACAGTAAAGCCCACTACTCCAAACTCCAGTCCTTGCACTCAACAAATCCCAAATAATTCTGGGACTCCATCTCATCCATGCTGCATCCTGGCAACAAATAAAACCCCTGCCCAGACCCCAACCTCTCCAACCCTGAAACAGAGAGCCAGTTCAACTCATTCTTTATAGACTGCATAGCTAAACTATCATCCTCCTTCCCAACACCCTCCTCCACCACCACCCCTCCTTCCCAACCACCACCCCAATCATCAACCTTCCTCCACATCCTTCTACCTTTAGCCCATCCCCACAAGCACTATAAAAAGACTTCTCCTCAAACTCAAATCCTGTTGCAATGCACCCAACAATCTTCCACCCACTTCATCAAACAATCTGCAGACAACATTGCCTAGCCCATCTACATTCTTATAAATAGATCCATACAAGAATCACACGTCCCTTCTACCTGGCACCACACTTACATCATGACCCTCCACAAAGGTGGCAAAAATACTGATACCACCAAATTCAGCCCTATTGCCATCCTTTCCCCTCTTTCTAAAATACTAGAGAAAACAATATAAGCACAACTCATGCCACACCTAACACTAAACAATCTCCTCTCCCCTAGCCAACACGGATTCCCCCCTGGCCACAGCACCATGACTGCCCTTCCTTTCTTTCTTGAAACCATAAACCTCAAACGCGACTCAGGCAAGTTCATATCCACACAACTCCTAGATCTGTCAAAGGCCTTTGACACCATCTCACACACCCTAGTTATATCCCAATTATCCACTGTACACCTCTCTCCCACCACCATCTTCGTTTGGTTTTCAAGCAACTTGTCCAACCGCCAACAAGCTGTCCAATGGAAAACTTCAACCTCCCCCTTCCTTCCCACACCCACAGGTGTCCCACAAGGTTCTGTTCTTGACCCTCTTCTTTTCAACCTATTCAGTAACATCTTTCACCAATCCATGCCAGACTCATCTATCATCCAATATGCAGATGACTCAACAATCATCTGCTCAGCCTTTTCCCCCTCAAGCTCCTAGCAAAAACTCAACTATCCATCTCCAAAACTGAAAACTGTATGCAGTCTAATAATCTGGCACTAAATGCAAATTAAAACCAAACTAATGTTTTTCCCCCTACCAAAAACCTTACCATTGACAACTCCACATTCACCAACCAGAGCCAAAACAACACCCTCCTTGAAATAGTTACCAACACCAAGCGTTCTTGGCATCATTATTGATGAAGAACTAAAATTTGACACCCACATCCACTCTGCAATCAAGAAAACCCACCAAAATTTAGGTCTTCACTACAGGCATAACCACTTCCTAAGTCCCTCTACCCATCAAACTATTGCATCCACCTTCCTACTCCCCTCACATATGTATGATGCCCCTCTTTTCACCAATCTCCATCTTGGACTTTGGTCCAAACTTGAATCCTGCTACCACAAAATCTCCAAATTTGCAACCAGTTCAAACAACTCAGCCCACCACTCACACTCCCTCCTCACCCTCAGCTGGCTTGAACTACCCAACTACCTCAGTTACCTACAACTCACCATTGCCCACAAGCTCATCTTTAAACCTGTCGACTGCCCAGCTCTCGCTACTTCCTTAAAACCTTACATTCCCAACCGCTCACTCATATCCAAAAACCAAAATTTCCTTCAGGTCCACAAACCTGCACAACCTCCTGGCCATCTACTGCTGTGCCACTCCTTAGCTAAACAGTGGAAGTCTATCCTCACACCGACCCAACCTACCTAACCATACAAATTTTAAATCTCAGCTACTCTCTCATCTTTCATCTTAATGGGAATGCCCTTGCCACACTCCAACTTAAACCCCTACCCCCTCATTCCACCTTGCACTGAGTCTTCCAACTACCTCTAATATTACTTAATCCCACCAAAAACAATCCCTCCCCTACCAAAAACAAATGTTTTACCTAATATCTATTGTACTATAATCTTCAATCAAATATATACTATAACCATCTCCATGCATAATATTTTCATAACCTACTAATGGCTAGTTGATATATATTTTGAAATATAATGCCTACAATTAAGTTTATGCAAAAAATATTAACTTTATGTAAATGTTGACATTTCTGTATTGAATTATGTCTTTCATTTCGATAACATTGTGACAAGCCAATTGCAAATGTCATGGATCTTATCTTTAAATGTTTAATTAGCTGTATGAACTATCTCCTTTTGTAACATGTGAAATGTAACTTGCAATTATTGTGGAGCTTTTCTCCTTGGGCATCCACTGAAAAAGGGCTTTTCATGGCCCAGTGCACTTCCCCGGTCATCAAACTTAAATACAATAAAAAAATAAGTAGTGTAGACAGATAAATCCTTAACTACAGTCCAGCTGTCCTGATCAAGTGGAATAAAGGGAATAAAGCACTAACCATGGACCACCTCTCCTGTGTTTGGTTAGCAGCTTTGGTGACTGACAGAGCAGCAGGGAGGGAGGGTGCTCATTGATGATGCTTCCTAAGATGAGGTTTGGTCAATACAGCAGAGTTTTCCTCAAAAATAGTCAATGAGCGTGGGGGATGTGGAAGGGAAACGCAGGTAGGGCATATAAAAAAAACTCAGCAGGAGGGAAACACAGATGTCTGAGCTCTCAGGGTACCTTTAGGATCCATGACTGTATCCACAAAATGCCAGAAAACACCTGGGATAGGAGGATGTCTAGTAGACTCTGCATAGAAGTGGGACACTGTTAGCTAGGCCGGTACCATGAGGTCTGGGGGACCAAGAGCAATGAAAGCATCACATGGAGAATTATAGCACACTGTTCAGGCAAAGATAAATATATTTTTTTATATTTTATCAGACAATGTAAATATGGTGTAGAAATGGAAAAATATTGTTTGTAAATGAGATGACAGGCCTCCGTACTACCCATTATGAATGACGTAAACTACTTTGCAGCATTATAAAACTGGACAGTACTTACTCAATTTACAAAGGGCATTCTAATCTGAATTACACTCTAGCTTCAATCGAAATATATCCTTGCACTGATATTTCAGAATAAGACCCTGTGACAACCTCACTTTTATATTATTTTGTACAGCTTAATACCTTTAAAGAAAGTGGACAAGTGAATCTCACTGACATACTCACTGATAGGATGCAGGAGGTCAAAATAGGTGAGGTCACTTGTACCAGGAGGCCAGTCACTAGTGCAGTCCCCCAGGGCTCTGTTGTGAGTCTACTCCTTTTTTGCATCTATTTCTCTGAAATAGAATCAAATGCTGAAGATTTATGGCTGACTAAGTTTGCAGATGATTGCAAGCTGGGGGTTATTATTGACTCCTCAGCAGATTCAAGCATTCTTCAAGAAGGTCAATCTCTGACTAACAAATTATGCTGAAGCCATGGTCTTAAACTCCAGGCTAAGAAATGCATAATTGTACTCATTGGGAAGGCAACCCCCCTGCCAAATTACCATGTTGATAATACACCCCTAAGAGTTGTCTCAAAGAAATTACTGTAACTTCAAGTCAAGTTTTACCACCATTGATGTGCAGTGATCATGGGGTTAATAAGGTTAATTTGTTGCTAGATAATTCTCCCAAACTGTAATTAAAGCCAATGCACAGAAGGTTAATTACAGATTATATGGAAGCAAAACATTGACTATATAAAACTAACTGGAGTGAGGTGTTCAGTGGAAAAACTGCAGATGGTATGTGAAAAATTTTGAAAGAGAAATTGTTTGAGTGCAAAAAGTAAAAAAAAAAGTTTAACATCAGGATCTAGGCACGCAACATCAGGGGACATATTTCCATAAGAACAAGAGACCTGATTATGGTGACAGACAAAAAAATATAAGAAATGGAAGAGAGGTCGGAATACAACTTTGAAAAGTGAAATAAATGAGCTGGACAAACAGATAGAGCATAGTATTAGACAAGATCAAGAAAAATTTGAAGAAAATTTATATAAAGATTCAGCATAATAGTAAACTGTTTTATAGATACATAAGATGTGGAAGGAGTAAAGATACACAAATTGGTAAACTGTGTGCAGATTCTAAAATTTATTCTCAGACACAACATTATAGATATATTTACAAAATCTTATGCAAGACAGTTTGACTCCACAAAAAGGGTGGTAAGTTGTCCTAGTGACATCCAGGTAACCCCAGATACTGGAATCAAATTAGATTATATTGAAAAAGCAATGTGCAAACTGTATCCAAACAAAGCGCATGGAGGAGACGGAATAAGTAACAATGACCTGTGAACATTTGAGCAAGAACTCACACTACCATTACATCTATTATTCACTAGGTCATATAAATATGGGGAGATTCCTCAAAATTGGAGACATGCACTTATTAAACCTGTCTTTAAGGGAAAGGGGAGTAGGACAAACCCATAATCATATAGACTCTTAAGTCTACTTTCATGTTGTGGAAAAATAATGGAGAAGGTAATACTGGATAAGTTATTGTCAGAACTGGATAGGCTGGGACTTGAAACCATATATCAGCATGCATATGTTGAAACTAGATCTAGTCCCACCTTTAACATCATGTTCTATAACAATATAATAAAAGCTATGAATGAAAAATTGTGCTGTGATGTGATTTATATAGATTTAACTAGAGCATTTGATAGGGTCATACACTAAACACTGATCAATAAATTAGTACAACTAGGTATTGATGTACTGTTGTTAAGATGGATAGCTGCATGGCTTACAAATAGGACATGGCAAGTACCACACACCAACTGGACAGGTGTTAAGGTGTCCCACAGGGCTCTGTACTAGGCCCTTACTTGTTTAGATTGTATAATTCAGACCTTACTTTTTCATCTGAGGTGTACTACAGCTAATATGCTGACGACCTGAAATTGGGTAAACTGATTACAAGTGTTACAGATAAGGCATGTCTGCTAAATAATTTGCTTAACTTGACCATTTGGGCACAGGAGAATAATATGTTGCTAAATACATAAAAAAAACTAAGCATATGAGATTTGGGAGACATAAACTGAAAGGTGAATATTTAATACAGCACACAGTGATTGAAACTGTAGACTCATTTAAGGACCTGGGTATATGGGTTGATTCAGCTAGGAGTTATTCTAATCATATCAACCAATAGGCTAATGATAGTTATAGAACCACAGGTTGTATAAGAAGATTTATAAAGTCTAGGAAATCAATCCATAATGAAGTCATTGTTTGTTATTTTCATTACACCCAAATGTGCATATGGAATAAAAATATGGAAACCCTATAGGAAAATAAGCATGAATAAACTGCAAATAGTACAGTGGAAATATACCAAGGGCATCCATGGATGTGAAAATCAAAGTATTTTTGAAAGACTAAAATATCTGAACTTGTACTGTGTCTCTTACAGATATTTAAGATGAGATCTTATTCAGGTATATAGGCCATTTAGGGACAACTACCTCTGGGAATGTTTGGGGTTATCAAAAAGTACTAGAGAATCGTCTGATAACCTATGTAGAAGATTCTAGAGGAATGAGAAGTGTTGTACTAACTGGTTCTCTGACAGAGTAGCTGATGCTTGGAACAGACTACCAAATAACATTAAAGCAAGTACTAGTTTAGATATTTTTAAGAACAGCCTGGACATTTATTATGGGAACAAGTGTTTTGGTATATTGGCAAGCTAGAAGGGGTTAATGCCCGTGCTTGAAACAATTGTATGTATGTATGTATGTATGTATGTAATGGTCAAGGATCTGTGTACGCACATAGACATTAGTCTTACCTTCTATCACCATGTGGCCACAGTTGTGAGGAAACACTAATATGTTGGTCAACTTCTAAGTAAGGCATGGCATCCAGCATCAAAGTGTTCATTATCCGACTCTACTCTACCCTTATCAGATCAGTCATAGAATACAATGCTCCCTCTGGTAGGTACCTGGCCAGGAATAAGCAGTATAAAGAAGTTATGTCTTACCATAACGTTCCATCTGTATTGTTGATTCTCATTCAGTCATTATGCATGGGTATCGGTTCCGAGCTTGGAACCGAGCCGGCCATTTTCCAAGCTCACGTCAGCTTCCAACTCTCAAGCTAAACTCTTACCCACAATTCCCCTCTCCCTGTTACCTCAGATTGAGTTTGCAAGTTAAAGAAGATAGAGGCTACCTCTGGTCAAACAACCTAAGAGAACTGGATGGTGAGATCCACTAGAAACCACAGGAGGGGGAAGGAGGGAGGGTCGTAATGACTGAACGAGGATCAACAATACAGATGGAACATTATGGTAAGACATAACTTCTTTATCTGATATTGTTAATCCTCGTTCATTCCTTACGTATGGGACAGAGTCCCCAGCTACCTCTATTCCTGGGAGGCTCTCATGGAAAGACATTCCTGAGCACCATAGAACCGAAAGATGCTCTTCCCCTGGAAGCCAAATCCAATTTGTAATGATTGATGAAGGTATGAGACGTAGCCCAAGTTGCGGCTGCACAGATGTCATGTAAAGAAGCTCTGGCATGGAAGGCAGCAGAAGTTGCCACTGACCTAGTTGAATGAGCTTTCATGGTAGTAGGCAATTAGAAGTTATGTACCTACCATAATGTTCCATGTTAGTTGTCTTCTTCTTGCCTTCTTTCTTGCTGGATGGGTTCGGAGCCGAACCTCGGCTCCGACTCGGCCACTCTAAAAGCTCGAGAGCTAGTTCCAGTGGCTCGAGGCTCCCCTATATCCCACAGTGCTAGGCGGTAACTCCTGAGATCTCATTTGTAAGCTAGGCCCAGCTAGGAAAGTCCCACAATATGGAAGAAAAAGGGATAACCCACCTCTATAGGCTGACTAAAAGGTGTCCTAAACCTGACTGAGGAAACATATATATAAATATATATATATATATATACTTATATAGAGGTGGTAGAAAGGATAAAGGTCACAAAACAAACTCCTCTAGGTCTGTCCAGGCTAGGGGGAAGGAGGGTGGGACGCAAGAAAGAAGGCGAGAAGAAGACAACTAACATGGAACGTTATGGTAGGTACATAACTTCTAAATGTTAAGTTGTCTATCTCGCCTTCATTCTTGCTGGATGGGATCGCGTCCCTAGCACCTTGTCCCGGGTGGCCTATCGGAACAGACTCTTGAGTACAGTGGAACCAAGGTTGGCTTGGTCTCTAGAGACTAAGTCCAACTTATAATGGGAAATGAAGGTATGGGGAGAAGCCCAAGTAGCTGCTGCACAAATCGAATCAATAGGCAGTCTGTCTTGGAAAGCTATAGATGTAGCTAAAGCTCTAGTTGAATGAGCTCTAGGTTTGGTTGGCAACTGTTGATGTCTGATCTCATACACAAAGGTAATCAATGAAGTAAGCCATCTAGAAAGAGATACCTTAGAAACTGGAAGGCCCATTTTGCCTTCTGCATAGGAAACAAACAGTTGATCAGACTTCCTAAATTGTTTGGTCCTGTCTAAATAGTACCTAAGTTGGCGATGAACGTCTAACCAATGTAATTTTTGTTCCGATCTGTTCGAATAGTTAGGAAAGAACACAGGAAGATCAATGGTTTGATTCAAATTTGCCGGTGAAGCTACCTTAGGCAAAAAGGAGGGGTTGGTACATAAGGACACCCTATCCTTATGAAACAAAAGATAAGGAGATCGAGTACACAGAGCATGAATTTCAGAGACTCTTCTGGCTGAAGTAATAGCTACCAAAAAGAGTGTTTTCCATGATAGCAATTTCATTGAGCATGAAGCCGCAGGTTCAAAGGCGGGGAGAATCAAGGACGTCAGAACCAAGTTGAGATCCCATAGAGGAGGGGGATCCCTGATAGGTGGTTTGAGGAGAAAAACTCCCTTTAAAAAGGCTTTGCAGAGTTTGTGAGACATAATGGAGGACTCTGATACTCCAACATGAAAATTAGATATAGCTGCCAATTGAACCTTGATGGTAGAAGGAGACGAACCTGAGTGGAAAAGTTCGGCTAGAAAATCTAGAACTGATTGAATGGAAGCAGTGAAATTATCTATATCCTTTGAATGCGCCCAAAAGGAAAAACGTTTCCACTTACTAAGATAAATCCTCCGAGTGGAAGATTTATGAGAGGCTATTAAAATATCTCGAACTGAGTGAGATATTAGAGGAAGTCTGGCTAGAGTTGGAATTGGAGAAACCATGCTGTGAGGTTCAGAGAAGGAAGGGAGCGGTGCAACTGACCCGACTGATGGGTCAAGAGGTCTGGAACTGGGTCCAGATGCCAGGGTTGCTCCAACAGATAACGGTGAAGAAATGGGAACCAAACCTGTCGAGGCCAGTAAGGGGCAATGAGGATCATGGAGGCTTTCTGAGCGATGGCTTTCTGTATTAGTTGAGATATCAGTGGAAAGGGAGGAAAGGCATACAGGAGTCCCCGGGGCCAATCGTGGACTAGAGCGTCTCTGTTGGGATGGCCTGGTTGGGGAAAGAGGGTGAAATAATCGTCACACTTGCTGTTTTGGGGAGTAGAGAAAAGGTCGCAGCAAGGACGGCCCCACTTTCGAAAAACCTTGTCTAACACTGAATTCTTCAGAGACCACTCGTGAGGCATGAGAATAGCTCTGCTCAATTTGTCCGCAATCACATTGGACTTCCCGGGAATGTGCGTTGCTAACAGAAACCGCTGAGAAGAAATCGCCCATTGCCACAGTCTGAGTGCCTCTCGACATAGGGGGTAGGATCTGGTTCCGCCTTGTTTGTTGATGTACCACACCACAGACATATTGTCTGTCTGAATTGCTATAGTTCCTTTGGGAAGAGAGTCTTGTAGGGCTTGCAACGCTAGAAGCACTGCTCTCATCTCTAGGACATTTATGTGCAAGTGGCGTTCGAAAGGTTGCCATATGCCCTGGACCATCCTGTCCTGGTAATGCCCTTCCCACCCGATCAGGGAGGCGTCCGTTGTCAGTGTAGCAACCGGGGGGGGGGACAAAGGGTCTTCCTAGGAAGAGTTGGGGGAATGAGATCCACCAAGAAAGATGATTCCTGCACGATTGTGTTATCACAATGGAATGGGACATTGGAAGTTGTTGGTATGACCATTGTGTGAAGAGCATCCATTGTAAGATTCTCATGTGGAATCTGGCTAAAGGAAGAAGAGGGATAGTGGCCGCCATTATCCCTAAGACCTTCAGGACCAATCTGACTTTGATTTTGTTGCTTTGTAAAACCAGAGAGACTTGTCTGTGTATGTCTGCTATTCTCTGCTCTGTGAGTCTGGCTGACATGCTGACTGTGTCTAGATTTGCACCTATAAAGGTAATAACACGACAAGGCGACAAGACAGACTTTTCGTAATTTATTGAAATGCCTAATGTTTGACATGTGTGAAAGGTATAGTCTCTGGCAAGAAGCAGAAGATGCTTGGTGGGGGCTGTAAGGAGCCAGTCGTCTAAATACGGAAACACTTGGAATCCTTGACATCTCAGATGAGAAGCGACCACTGCCATGCATTTGGTAAACACTTGGGGGGCTGTAGTGAGTCCAAAGGGCAGGGCCCTGAATTGAAAATGACTGGTTCCCAGCCTGAAGCGGAGGAATCTCCTGGAGTGTCGGCTCATTTTGATGTGGTAGTACGCATCCTGGAGATCTATAGAGCACATCCAGTTATCCTGCCCCAAAAGGGGTAGAATGGACTGCAGCATGACCATCCGAAATTTTGTTTTCTTGACAGACTTGTTCAAGTTGCTGAGATCCAAAATGGGTCTTCAGTCCCCTGTTTTCTTTGGAACCAAAAAGAATTTGGAGTAAATTCCGGACCCTTGTTGGTCTGCTGGAACTGGTTGAATGGCTCTTTTTGCAAGCAGCTTTGATATTTCTAGTGCTGCTTGCTCCCTTTGACTGGGTGGAACGTCTGGAAGGGATTTTTTTGATTGCTTTGGAATGTGAAAGAATGGGATTGTATAGCCTTCGGAAATGATAGACTGTACCCACTTGTCTTGAGTTAGGGATTGCCAGGCTTCCGGGTACAGAAATAATCTTCCCCCGACTGCCTCTGAAGGTGGACAGTTGGGCAACACCTCAGGGATGCTGAAAGGGCTTGTCGGAGAAGGTTTCTCGACTGCCCTGATTCTGCGGGCCCCTTCTGCCTCTAGGGCGGCATCTACCATTATTGCTCCCCCCATTGCCTCTAGAGGGGAACCGACTCTGTGCATCAGGCAAGGCTCCTTGAGATTGTTTGCGGAACCACATCTTTCCCCCCTTCTGGCCTTTGGGGTAAGGTCTAAAAGGAGTAGAAAAACGGACTCCCACGGCAGAGAGAGTCTTGCCTTCAGTCTCGCACCTAGTCATGGTTTCCTTCACTTGAGGACCAAAGAGGGATGATCCATCAAACGGGGAGTTAGTGAAGGACGCCTTGAAAGGGTCCACAAAATTACATAGCCGCATCCAGGCGTGCTGACGTAAGGCCACACCTGTGCCGCTCTACTCGCTCCATCCGCCGGATACGAAAGGAGGCGCATGGAGGAGTTAACTATTGAGTTGAGGGTAGCTAGCTGAGAGTTCATCCTATCCTGAAAACCCACAGCTGTTGGATCCTTTAACATTTCACTCGCTTCCTTGATCAAATCTCTCTGGAGACGAGTGAAATGACACAGGTAGTTCAGCGAGCGCATAGAAAAGGTCGCTGACGAGAACATCCGCTTCCCGTACCTGTCCATAGTCCTAGACTCCATGTTAGGAGGATGGACAGGCACTGAAGGATCTGCTAGCTCCTTCTTGGTGGCTGCAGCCACCACCATAGCATCCACAGAGATGCCTTTGGTCAAAAATTCTTTGTCCTTGGGGGCAGTAATAAACTTTGAAGGTCTCCTGGGAGTGGGGTCCACAGAGTCAGGAGCCGTCCAGGCCTTCTTTGCCACCACCTGCATAAGTGGGTCAAAGGGAGGGGACACCCAGGAGGTGGAAGGGTGAGAGCCAAACGCCTCAAGATACACCGATTCATCCTCTGAAGGGTTGAGGGCTGGCCAATTCCCCCTCTGTTTTAAGATCTCGAGGATGTCTGCAAAAGAGACATCTTCAGAGGGGGAACGAGGGGAACCTTCAGAATCCTCCAAATCAGTGTCAGAGGTTACAGACTCAGGGGAGTCGAAGTGCTTCCTCTTGCACTGCCTCTTCCTAGGAGGCTCTCCTGCCGGGTCAGGAGAGGCCTTGGAAGAGGAGGAGATCCCCACTGGGGATACTTGAGGAGCTGGCTCTCTGCGATCCGGGATGAGGGAGTGAGCAGAAATCACCGGAGGCACCGTGGAGGGAGGGGCAGATGGAGCCGACTGTGGGGTTGAACAAGGTTCTAACACGCTCCTCATGACCTCGAAGGCACCCCTGTCAGGCAGAGCCAGAGGTCTCCGCTCCGAAAAGCTGAAAACCTCCCCCAGCACCGACAGTGATGGCTCTGAGGCTGATGTCAGAGCCGAACTCACCAGCGCCAAAGCACCGAGAGGGAGAGCGGGGTCGGACAAGGGTCCGATGCCACTCGCCCCCTCGGAGCCGATGAGGGAAATCCGGTGCCGAGATTCCTCCAAGGAAGAAATTGGAGCAGATGACGGTACCAAAGACAACGGTATCGGTTCTGACGCAGCCACAGTCTCGGGTCCGAGCCACCCCGGCTCTGAACTCAAAGGAGTCGGAGGAGGAATATTCTGAGAGATAGGATTAGCCATCGACTGTTGAGTCGGGCTTTGAAGCATCTGGGCCAGTGCCTCGGACTTAAGAAGTCGACTCACTACCCTCTGAAGGTCATGATCAGAAAGCCTCGATGACCTAGAGGAGTGAGATCTATGGCTCCGTTCAGACAGCAATGGAGATGCTGGAGCCAAATAAACGGAGCCGATAGATGGTGACTGGGACCTTTTTCTGGAGGTTGGTTCCGACAATCTGATCGGAGCCGACTCACCAGTGTCTGCCTCGGCTCCAGCCGGAGCCGAGGAAATAGCAGGTACAAGAGTTTGAGAATCATCGGCTCTGGCCGGAGGCGATGTTCGAACAGCCTTCGAAGCCCCAGAAGACGACTCAGATACCGGAGCCGATGGTCTGGTAGGCTTCGAGGGTTTCCCCGAAGACTGAGTCGGGGGACCCTCAGGCTTCAATAAGCCCCTTAGAATGAGCTTATTTTTACGCTCCTGCAGGACTCTAGGGCTGAAGCCATGGCAAACAGCACATGAGTCCTGCAGGTGCAAAGGTCCCAGGCAGTACACACAAGAAGTGTGACCATCTGTCAGAGACATCTTCTGACAGCACGAGTCACACTTCTTAAAGCCTGAGACCTTTGATTCCTTAGACATGTCTAAGAAGAAAAAGTGTAAAACACAATCACACACACACCGATTACACTTATTAGAAATTAAATTAAATTAAATTTAAATTAAAAGTAGTTTAGAAAATTAAATCCCTATAAACACAGTTACTCCAACTACTAGGAAGGGAGGGACTGGGCCTAAGGCCCAAGGGAAGAACTCTAGTGAGTTTTAGGAAAAAAAAAGGGAATTTTTGACTGGGAATGGAGGAAACTACTCACTGTATAAAACTATGAAGAAAACTAACTTAAAAGGGGAAATTATCTAAGAAGTTAACTAGTTTTTTTAAAACTAACCTGACGAGCCTGATCGCTATAGTGGCAAACGAGATCTGGGGAGTTACCGCTTAGCATTGTGGGATATAGGGGAGCCTCGAGCCGGTGGAACTAGCTCTCGAGCTTTTAGAGTGGCCGAGTCAGAGCCGAGGTTCGGCTCCAAACCCATCCAGCAAGAATGAAGGCGAGATAGACAACTTAACATCGAGATATTACGTTGTGTGTAAATAAAGGTCACACAGTCCTTCAACCATCTAGCTAATGTGACCTTAGCAACAGCCAATCCTAATCTAGATCCAGAAAAGGCCAAGAATAACTGGTCAGATTTACGAAAAGGTTTAGTCCTGTTGAGATAAAAATGGATTTGCCTGTGTATATCAAGGGTATGTAGGCAATACTCTCCTCTGTTTGAATGGTTGGGAAAGAAAACTGGCAATTCAATGGTTTGATTAATGGACATTTCAGAGATCACTTTAGGCAGAAATGATGGATTAGTTCTCAGAGACACTCTATCTCTATGAAAAATCAAGTATGGACTCTTGATACATAAAGCTTGAAGTTCAGAAATACGTCTGGCAGAAGTAATAGTGACCAGAAACAAGGTTTTCCATGACAAATACTTGAGGTTGCAAGAAGAGGATGGTTCAAAAGGTGCCATTGTCAAAGCTTGTAGAACTGGTGATAAATCCCATGGTTGAACAGATTCTCTAAAAGATGGCTTCAGATGATTCACACCTTTTATGAAGGTCTTGCACAATTTATGGGACATAAGAGAGGAATCTTGGACACCCTCATGAAAATTAGAAATTGCAGCCAAATCAACTCTAATGGTAGAGGCCGATAGACCCGATTGAAACAGGTTGGCCAGATAGTCTAATATTATCAACACTGGTGCTGAAAAGGAGTCTACATGTTTATCTTTCAGCCAACAGGTAAATCTTTTCCACTTGCTCAGATAAGTAATTCTAGTGGAGGACTTATGAGAAGCAATAAGAATATTACGTACTGGTAAAGAAAGATCATTCTTCCTAGCAATCAAGGGAATTGGAGTAGCCAAGCTGTTAGCTTCAGGCTGTTCAGGTTGGGATGAATCAGGTTCTGTGGGTGTGAGATCAACTCCGGGATTGGATGGAGGATCCATGGTCGATCTAGTAGGTGAGGCCAAAGGAATGGGAACCAACTCTGTCGTGGCCAATATGGTGCTATGAGGATTACCTTGCTCTTCAACCGTCGGGCTTTCTTCAGAAACTGGGGAATGAGAGGAAAGGGCGGAAATGCGTAGAGAAGACCTGAGGGCCAATTGTGGACTAGAGCATCCCTGGGAGACTGTCCCGGAGGGGGAATCAGGGCGAAGTAGTTGTTGCATTTGTAGTTGGCCGGGGATGCAAAGAGGTCACAGCAAGGATGGCCCCAGAGGTGGAAGATCTCCGCCGCTATCAAGGGATTCAGGCACCACTCATGAGGTTGCAGAATGCACCTGCTGAGTCTGTCTGCTATCACGTTGGAACTCCCGGGAATGTGTGTTGCTAGAACAAAATGGTTGGTAGCCATCGCCCATTGCCATATCCTCATGGCCTCTCGACAAAGGGGGTAAGATTTGGTTCCACCTTGCTTGTTGATGTACCAGACAACTGCCATGTTGTCTGATTGAATCGCAATTGTCCCAGATGGCAGCAGGGGATGGAATGCTTGCAATGCCAGAAGCACCGCCCTCAGCTCTAGAACATTTATATGCAGATAGGCCTCCGGTTGGGACCAAGAGCCTTGGACTATCTGTCCCTGACATAGCCCCCCATCCCATCAGGGAGGCATCCATGGTCACTGTGGCCTTGGGTTGCTGGGGGGAAAGGGGGTGAGACCATTGAGAGAGATTGTGTGACATCCACCAATTTAAATCCTGTTTGCACCTGTGGGTTACTTGAATTATGGCTGAAAGAGGATGCTGAAAAGGATACCATTGGGTGAGCAGTAGCCATTGTAGAAGCCTCATGTGAAACCTGGCCAGGGGAACAATGGTGATGGAGGCTGCCATGGAACCCAACAGCTGTAGGACCAAGTGAGCCGTGGATTTTTCCTTTGAAAGGATTGGAATTAGTTGTTGCTTTATCCTTAAACTTCTGTGCTCTGGAATAGCAGCTATGCAGGTTTATGTGTCCAAGATAACCCCTATGAATTCTGTCGACTGAGATGGGGTGAGACTGGATTTCTGCCAGTTTATAGTTATGCCTAGCCTTTGAGCAATGAGGAGAGAATATGCCAGGGCTTTTTCCAGTAGATGTCTGGTGGGGGCAGAAATGAGCCAGTCATCTAGGTACGGAAACACTTGGAATCCTTGAAGTTGCAAGTGAGCTGTGACAACTGCCATGCACTTTGTGAACACTCTGGGGGCTATAGAGAGTCTGAAGGGCAGTACTCTGAACTGGTAGTGACTGGCTCCCACACGGAAGCACAGAAATCTTCGTGATGGCCTGTCCACCTTTATGTGGTAGTACACATCTTGAAGATCTATAGAGCACATCCAATCATCTTTTTCCAAAAGCGGGAGGATAGACTGTATAGTGACCATCTGGAATTTTTGTACTCTCACAAACTTGTTCAATACACTGAGATCCAAAATTGGTCTCCAGTCCCCGGTTTTCTTTGGCACCAAAAATAGTCTTGAGTAGAATCCGGATCCTATCTAGTCTGGAGGGACTATTTGGATGACTCTTTTTCTTAGCAGCTTTTCTATCTCTAGTGCTGCTTCTTCCCTTTGACTGGGTCGAATGTCGGGAAGATTTTTTGAAGGGATGGGGCAAAGATCAAAGGGGATATGATAACCTCTGGTTATGATCCTTTATACCCAAGAATCAGTGGTGATGGTTAGCCAGGCAGAAGGGTACAAGGAGAAACATCCCCCAACCAGAGGAAAGGAGTTGGGCCGCTCTTCAGGAGCACTGGTAGGATTGACCTGGGAAAGAATCCCTGGAACCCTGGTTACGCGGTCCCCCTCTGCCCCAAAAGGGGAGTCTTCCCTGTGAGTTTCCCCCTCTGCCTCTGGGGGAGAACTCAGCCTGTGTGTCATGGAAACAACCCTGAGATTTTTTGAACCATATCTTCCCACTCTTTTGGTTTCAGGAGAAAGCACATTGAGGGGAAGAATAACGGATACCTATGGCAGAAAGGGTCTTACCGTCTTGTTCACACCTGGCCAGTGTGCTTTTAACTTTGGGCCCAAACAACGAGGAGGGCTCAATGGGGGCATTAAGGAAGGAAGACTTAAAAGGTTCCATGAAGTTGCACAAGCACATCCAGGAGTGTCATCTCAAGACCGCAGCTGAACCCGCCACTCTAGCTGCTCCTTCTGATGCGTGAGATATCAATCGCATAGAGGAGTTAGATATAGACTCAATGGTGGCCAGCTGAGAGGCCACTTTGTCATGGACCTCATCACACACACTGCACCAGCCAAGGTTTCAGAGAGCTCAGAAACCAGATCTCTTTGAAGCCTGGTAAAATGTGCCATATAATTCAGGGACCTGATAGCAAAGGTCACTGAAGCAAAGGTGCGCTTCCCTATTCTGTCCAGGGCCCGGGACTCTCTGTTAGGTGGATGGACGGTCTGGCTTTCTTCTTCTGCCAGATCATTTTTTGTTGCAGCCACCACCACCAAAGCATCTACAGGAAGACCTTTGGACCAATGGGGGTCTGAAACAGGAGGGGACAAGATCTTATCTGGCCTCCAGGGAATAGCTTCAACAGTATCAGCGGCCTTCCAAGCACGCTGCACGATGAACTTCACAAGTTCATCGGCAGGTGGAGTAACCCAGGAGGTAGGGGCTGGGCACGAAAAGCCTGCAGGAACACAGATTCCTCAGGGGTCAGATTAGAGGGCTGCCAGCCACCTCTCTGTTTCAGGATTTCAAGGATATCGCCAAAGGATACCTCAGAGGGTGACCAAGGGGATCCTTCCCCCTCGTCGAAATCTGTGTCTTCAGTGAGGGACTCCTCTGTGGAGTCCATGTACTTCCTCTTACACAAACCTTTCCAGTGTACCTCCTCAGTGGGAGAAGTTGGGGAAGACAATGGAAAAGGGGATTCCTGAGGGAATATGTCCTGAGGCCCTTGCACCCGGTGTCCGCTAGATGTGACTTGTGAAACCAGTGTACCAGAGGAGGGCAGAGGTATAGACAGTCCGGTATCCCCAGCAGCAGCAAAAGCCTTCTCCATCAGTTGGAAGGCTGGTCCACCCGGAGAGGAGTATATGTCAAGGACAGGGGGCACTCTACCCCTAAGTGGCTCAGCCTGCCGACTTGGAGTCCCTGGATGGCTGTGGAGCAGCAAGCTATGCGTAACACAGCTGACATCCTGGGTCATAGCAAAACTTTCCTGCCATGAAGGCAACTGCGGTTCCTTAGTGAGATCCATAAAGGGAACCACAGGAGGGGAAGGCTGTACTATATCCATGGACTTCAAAGGCAATGACGGAGGAGAATAAGAAGGTGTCTTTGGAGATGGGTGATCATCTCCCAAGGAAGGATAGTTCCTGGGGGGTGGAATACCTCTGGCCAAGAATGCCTGGTTCATAAGACGCAACACATCATGTTCAGAAAGACTTCTAGTGGACCTCACAGAGACTGAGGGAGAAACAGACCTGTCCACAAAAGAGGCAGACTCGGTGCCCATCTCATCTGATCGCACTGAGGACAATGGTACAGAGAAAGACTGAACTACTGTAGTCTGCACCAAAGAAATCATCGATGCCGATGTGATTGTCTGCACCGACACAGGGATTGGTGCCAAAGTGGTTGTCGGTGCCAAAGCTGGAACCGACAAAACTGGAGTCATTAATAAAGGCCTCAGTTCTGAGGAAGATCTTGGAGCCGATGCAGCCAAGGTCTGCGCCGACTGAACGGTTGGTGCCGATACAATGGTAAAGGTCTGAACCGAGGAGCCCTTCGGTGCCAATGTGTAAAAGGCTGCAGGAGAGGATGGAGCCAAAATCACTAGTGGAGCCGAAGGTCTGGGCACCGAAAGCACTGGGGCTGACTGAATTTTAGCCTTTTTAGATTTTTGGTTGGTGAGAGTCCCCAGCCGGGGACGAAGGCAAGGATTTAGCCTTAGTAGAAACATCCATTTTCTTATGGGCTTTGGCCCGTGGGAGGGGTTGAGACCTCTGGCCCAGAAATAGCCTCTGAAAAGGGAGATTTTGGAAGTCCCTTCAGTAACAGTTTATTTTTCCTTTCTAACAAAGTTCTATTAGAAAAGTTTTCACATATATCACAAGGTGGTTCAACAGATAAATGGGAAGCTCCCAAACAATAAACACATAAAGAGTGTGCATGTGTGCATCAGAAGTAGGTAGTTTGTGTCCACAATCAGAACACTGCTTAAACCCCGGACTACCCTTTATATCTGCCATATTAATAAATACAAAAGTACCAACAATGGTACAAGAGAGTACCCGAAGGTATGAAGAGAAAAGGAAAGGGATTACCAACGATGGTAAGAAGAAATTACCTTGTGGTAAAAAGGGTAAGTAAAGGACAGAAAAAAAGAACCAGAGGAAATTATGAATGCTAGATGTGATAGGGTAAGAGACAATAAAATATCAACTTTTCTGACAGAAAAGTAATTTGTAAAGCAATTAAACAACAATTGGCTGTACTTAGTTCAAGAGAAGTAGCTTGACACGATCAGATGGCAATGCGGCAAACGAAATCTGGGGTAACAGGGAGAGGGGAATTGTGGTTAAGAGTTTAGCTCGAGAGTTTGAAGCTGACACGAGCTTGGAAAATGGCCGGCTCAGTTCCGAGCTCGGAACCAATACCCATAAGTAAGGAATGAATGAGGATTAACAATATCAGGTCTATAGTTACCTCAGACGTTACTTACAAAAAGAATTCAAGGCATAACAAATCTGCTTATGCACCACACCTTAAAGCCCTTACACTTTTCCCTCTACTCAGTCTCCTATAGATTGCTGAGGGGTGATGCATGCTTGCCTTACAAGACATCCACAAACTACACACTTATGAACCACCTACATATTTGTAAGTCTAAGAGTACCAGAAAGACAAGGTCTAGGGACCTGAATTTTGTCTGTGACTAAAACAAAACATGCTGGAAAGACAGATATGTGTCCTGCTGACTGAACTCCCAATGGAACAGGCTTCCCATCCATGTGAAGCTGAGTTCATCTGTTACCCAGTTTAAGTGCAACATACACCAGTGAATAGGGATTAGGAAATTTACAGCGGTATTGGCACCCATGTCCCTTATGGACAGAGGTATCTTATAAATGCCTGGCTCTCAATGTCCTATTCAGATACAGCACATCATTCATCTTTTGTGAAAACTAGGCTAGTCCTAGAAAGGCCCCTTTAGTTATCAGGCTAGTAACACTTTATGAATCTCAAATATGTGCATGCCTCTCAGAACACATACAATATGTCTGTTTTGATACTGCAATTGAAAATGAAAATGAATAATTTTTCATAGAAAAGAGCATTTTGTTCCTCATTTTACAAGAACACCTAAATAAAATGATTCTCATGAATATACTGTCAAATTTTTATATCAAAATTCTCAGAAAAACATATCAAGACCCTCATACACCAAATGCATTTAGCTGGTTGCTCCAGCTGTAAGACACACACACACACACACACACACACACACACACACACACATACACGTATCTTCTTGTAATGTAGTTTACTACCCATGATACTAGCTGTGATTGCCACATGTAGTACAAAAAAAAATTCCAGCAATATATTTAATGTTACTGCTTCAGTATTGAAGGTGCAGCTACCTTATACTCTGAGTGCCTACCACAGCACTCAAACTATAAGCTCAAGAATCAGGGCAAACCCAAAAAACAGTGGCAGACAGAGGCACATAATCAGGAGTAGATTTTACGTATTGGTCTTATATAGTTAATTACTAATATAACAGTTAACAGGTTGTACCTTAGCAAGCATTTCCTAAAGGGTACAAAGTCTGGAACTCATAAGTTTGTCATTTACTGATGGCAGTATACTAACAGTTACCATAAGCCATAAATTTTACAAAGTATAAATCAAAAAATATGTGTAAAAAATCGAGGTCAGTTGAGAACTACATCCTCTGCACATACACACACAACCATCTCCTACAACCATGTTTTTGACAGTGTACATGACATATCCACTTAAGATCATATGAATTAATTACTGCATCTTAGCTCACTGCTGTAATAACCATACAGTGTCACCTACTGCAACACTGTCTGCCCTCTCAACGTCGTAGCTCAGGAATCAGAAACAAAAAATTAAAATCATGAACAGATTTTAAGTATTTATCTTGTACAAGTAGAAAACTTTCAGAATAACAGGCTTTGCAGTAGCAAACATTTTCTAAAGGATATGAAAACTGAACCTCACATGGGTTGTCATTATTCGGCACAATAACAACTGCAAAAACTCCAATGACTGCCCTTATTGACTGACCACAAATCTTTGTCATTTACCAGAAAAGAAAAAAAAACGATAATGAAGGCATGGGCATAAATGTGAGACTAAAACGATTTAAGAAACAGACTGCTGTGGTTCAATTAATAATGAATTAGTTGGCAAGCACCTCCTTTAACCTTCCACTCTACACCATGCAAGTAATGTATACTTTTCTGCAGATGTCAGCTTAGTATCACAAGTAAAGAAAAACAGGGCACAGTTATATCAGAAAACCAAAGAAAGGTAGACTAAAAGCATTTAAATAACTACAGTGCTGAGGAATCTGGTGTCGTACAGGACCCATTTGTAATACCTCACTAAAATACAGATAATGTAACTAAGCAACATATAAAAAGGATATGCGAATAACAGAACACCGACTGGTAATGCAAGGCATGTGTCTTGGGTGGAGATTTGCAATAGAAATTTTAATTAACTGAACGATAGTGAATATATGATTCAGGGAGCTTGTACTATTCCAAAAGAGTATGAAGTCTGAAACGCAAATGTCTGTCATTGTTTTCTAACTTCAGTCTTTAATGATTTGTCACGAATTTGACATAAATAAAATGCAATTTAATGAAGAATGGAAAAATCTGGACTTTCTGCAAAAATGTATCCAGTAGATAGGTATGACTAACCCTTAATATGTTTTGTTGTTGAAAATGGTTCTTACTCTACTGTTCTTTCCAGTTTTCTTATGACATTATTACATCTTTTTTTTTTTTTTTTAAGTTCTTTGTTGCCTTTGTAGCCTGGGGCATGCCGGAAATAGTTTTTTGGGCCTATGTCTCCACTCCATTATCAGATGTTAAATGTCCTAAAAATATAAAGGAGCAATGTAATCTTTAACATAGTTAACATAATGGCTAAGGGCTTTCTGTGTCATGCACAAAATACAAGGGTCTATAACAGATCTTCAAATGCTTAGGTTATCGAACGCTCTTTCTTCGTCACCTAAATTTTTAAATCTAATACACGCGAAAAGCCAATTAGGTGTATTTCTAACCAGGGAAACAATTTGCTTACCTGTCATCAGGGATTTGCCCTTTTCCCCGATATAGAGCAATCTCATAGTTTTTATATCTAATTAGGGGGGTTGTGGGGGTCACAACACCCCGTATTGGGGGGGGGGTGAAGCCCCAAACTCGATTAGGGTTTTTTTTCCATGCAAATTTTTTTCCCTGTGAAACTATTTCTGTAATTGGCTTTTCACATGTATTAGATTTCGACATTTAGTTGTCCACGTTTCTGCGTTCGTCACCTAAAGCAGTTGATGATCTAATATAGACCCAAATACAAGGCTTGTGCCTAACCACTGGCTAATGCCTGTGCTGAGTTTGCATGTGGTCTCTGTACAGTACTTCCCACCTCCGAAAACATGCTGAGTGTTTTTACCTAAAACTCACCAACAAAAAAATTGCCTGGAGTTAGGGGTAGCATGACAAATTGCAGGTAGTGCCTGTTGAGGTGAGAATTGTAAGACTAACTGCTTTGGCCATTAAGTGTGATGTGCAGTATCCTCTAGATAAGAGATCACTAATGACAGACAGCATACCATGTCAGGGCTAGCCACTCAACAGTGTAAAAATTGGCTGTAAGCAGGTTGTTCATGTTGACTAATATTGCCAAATGGGCTTCATTGATGGCATACTCCAAACTGCACCAGGCACCATGATAATGGGCTAAGGGGCCTATGTGTCCTATATGTCAGACTGTGCCTTCCATAATAGCAGCTCTAGTTCAATAAGGTACTGGATAGGTGGTGTCTGTTTATCTAGCTTGGGTTGGCTTGCATATCACCAGATCATCAATAGAATATACAGGTGTTAATGCTCGTTTCTTCAAGTCTAAACAAAAAACTCCAATCCTTCAAGTTCTTTTTACAATGCTAACATCTGTGCATTCACTGAGGCAATGGTATAAAGCCACAGATAGCACATCTGCAGTGCAAGGCTACAATGCCTTCCACACATTTAGACCAGCTAATACACAGACAGGGACTAAAGGGGAGGTCTTTTGATTTACATCAAAAATACATCCAAAATATATATACCTCAAGGCCAGTCAGACAGGACAATGCACTTGATCTTCTCCATGTTTAAATCACCACAGAAAAAATCACATACCTCTTCCTTGCAAGCTATAAGTTCTTCTTTGTTGCCAGTAAACCCATTGCATGTGTTTATACTTAATGAAAAGACTCACCATACAACTCAATACCATATTCATGGGAGACTTTAATTACCACACTATTAACTGGGAATCATGTATAACAGTAAACTTGCAAAGATATTCCTGGACCAGATTGTCAATGCATCATACAGGCATGCAGATATACTGGATCTGGTCAGCACTAATATGGGAGAGTGTTGCACACTCTCTAGTGTAATGTCTTCTCTCATATGGTCACATCACAAAATGGTCTTCTTTGAAGTGAAAATAAATCCTGGAACTGCAGCTAACTCTGGAATGTTCAAGAACTATTCAAAGACTAACTTTCAACTATTAAGTGATAATCTGGCAAAATTGAAAGTCCCCCCAAAAATTGAGAAAGCTGCTGCCTGTGCAGAACTGTTCACTGAAACTCTATTCAAGTATGTTAATAGCTGTGTAAAGGCAGCTGTACATACCAGGAAGAACAGAACTAAGTCAAAAAAACAACATCTGTGGTGTAATCACAACATATATAGGGTGTATAGAAAATAACAAAAAAAAACGAAAAAGAAAATCATGTTAAAAAATGAGGAGGTATAGCACCCAGCAGGATAAAATAACATTTACACTAAAAAACAACTCAGAGGACAAATACAGTCTAACAAAGACAAATTTGCACTAAATTTGGCCCTAAGGGCAAAAACAAAGCATTCATTACCGATGTCTGCAACCTCAAGGGCAATACACAATTGTGAGTGCAAAGCTCAATGTCAATGCAGCCACCTATACTGAGCCTATAGGGTCCAAATAAAGAGATGATGTGTCAGCAAGCAAAGCAGAGTAGCATTGCTAAAATTCAGTTCGTCCTCAAGTCTTGGTCAGTACCTTCACCAGGTGGACCGTGTTTTGCACAAAATCTCACCAACATACCAATGATATATAGACAGTCCACAGGATTCAATAAAGTCCGTGTAGGAATAATGTTCCCCGCATAGCCGTCTCAGCAGTGCACCTTACATATTCACGAAGGCGTGCTACTGATAATGGATCTGCAGACATGAACACTCAATGAATGCAGGGGCCATGTTTCAGTACTGCTCGCAGATACAGCACGCCCACTTCACTCTCAAAGTGCCATATGGCACTTTCTAAGTGCTTTCAGTGTACGCGGAAAATGAAAGCAACTAATAAAAGTAAAACATGTCCACGGACACTGAAATAGTGACACTAAATGGAAATAAATGCAGGGTGTGTGTGACAGGTACTGTCACACACAACCTCCATTGTGAAAGTGCCGTACATTGCACTACAAGTGTGTCCTCAGAGACACAGCCATACCTGTAAACCTCTTTGTGGCCAAACTACGGACAAAGGGAAACCAAATGGGGGACAAAGGTGCAAAAATAGGGACATATTTTAAGTAAAGCTCAAAGAAACCTACAAAGTTGGTAGAGGAACAGGGTTTGTATTAACACAACATTCTTGTAAGGATTAGAAGTGTAAAACTCAAATGTATGCCATTATGTAGTGACTCCAATCCTGATATTGCCCATACAGACTTAGAGAGATTGACAGGTAGTGTATTACCACATATAAATTACATTTAGTATTAATACATGTAATTACATTGCTTGTATTCATTTTTTTGTTTGTTATAACTGAAGTTTAAGCATTGCTAAGTGGGTTTTTGTGTGGGGTGTTCTGCTCAGCATTGCTTACACATCTCATAGGAGATAAATACAAATGTATAGCTAAAATCTTCAATGTTGAGATAGTGTAGTGGTTAGAATTCTGGCTTTGTAGGCAGCAGTTCATGGTTTGAGTACCAAGACAGGCACTTCATTTTTACATGTGAAAGCATTGTCAAAACTATTTGAATTTTCTAAATTAAGTAGTAATTGATATTTGTCAACCAGGGTAGTGTAGCTGGTTTGCAGCTTGCTAAGCTGTGCTCAACATTTTCAAAATGGTCCAGTGATGGCAAAGGGTGGGAATATGGCCTTATTTAAACCACACGGGGGAATACAGCCCGAACCTGTTGTAGTTAATATTTCTATGCATGAACTATGTTGGGCATTGGAGAGGGTGCAAGTTTTAGGGCGCAGCTCTGGGGCATTCTGGAGTTCAGGGTCATGGCTGGACTCCTTGTGGAACACCGCAATGACAGACTGCTGCAGGGCCACTACCAGGGCTCACAGTACAAAGCGTAGTCCTGGTACCATCTTACGCGTGATCTCACAAATGCTAATGTTATCCCCTGAAATGGTGAGCAGGTACAGCATCATTATGCTGAGCTAAAGCATAGGACGGGGTGCTCTTGGCCCAGTGAATCAAAGATGCATGGGCACAGAATGCTCCACTAAGTTTGTAGTATCTGTATCAAGTAGTTTGTACCAAATTGTAGCCTGAGTATGTGATAGACAGGTATGCATAATTTTTGTTTTTCTCCCCTACAGCTGCAGCAGAGAGGGCTAGCAGTATTGAGGACACTGACAAGGCTGCGGCGACAGGCTGTTGAGTACAGATCTATCTTGTGGTATATAGCGGAATTAATAAGGATTACATTCTTTACTGCCAAGAGGTATACTGTGTTCTGTGTTTACCAAATAAATAAAGTTTGTCAGACTCATATTGATCCACAGGATATGCAGTAATAAGGCACTGTGTCATGTCACTGTAATAAAGATTTATACCACAAACTGTTGCATTTACGCTGGTATGCTGTTGTAGAAATAGAATGTATACTGGTTCTTCACAGCAAATATGGCTTAGCCAGCATGCATTAACTGTGGTTGTTGTAAGAACCAGCTGATCTGGAAAACTGCAGGTTGTGGAGGTGTAAAACAAGATATTCATGAAATATGAAATATGTTTTGCACTAAGCTATGAACACTGAATAGTAATGTGTAATGCTTCATAGTGTGTCCCCTGCAGCATTACCTTGTGTTAACCTTTGTTTTCCAGATTGTATTATTTCAAAGGAGTAATGCACAGTACACTGTCATGCATGAATCTCAGGATTAGAAGGTCACACTGTCTAACCAAAACAGTATTAGGCACAAATCAGTCAAACAAAAAAACAGAAGTTACCCTGTAGCTCAATGTGTTGAGAAATAGTTTAGTGGTTAATTTTTCCACACCCAGACACGGTTCAAATCTAGGGTGTGGTAGAAAGATTTGTGCATAATTACACATAAAGAACCATGATTATATGTAGAAACATTCTGGTAGTGGTAACACCTGAGATATGCTACCAAAACATACTACTACATTCACCTATTGTTAAGAAGAATGTCTTACCTTGTGCCTGCGGCAGTTGTGAGGATGGTGCTTGAGGGGTGACTCTGTCGGATCCACGTAATACATGGCCTATACATGGTATGCTATAGGTAGTGTGAGGTGTATGGCATACATTTTACTGTGTGTGTGAGTTAGAGAGAGATGCCAGTCCCTGAGTCATTAGACTGTTAGCTTATGTGTTATGCATTGGTAATTTGCCAAGGCCATGGCATACTGGACATGCCTACATCTGCCTACAGAGGCAGGCTCAGGGGGTTCCTCCTCCAAGTCCCCCTGTGGCTGTGGAGGCCATGGCAATGGTGGGGGCTGTGTGGCCCTTCCCTGTGATGTTCCTGCCGCAGCTGTTTCCGCAGGATCATATTGTGTAGCATGGCACATACTATGAACATGTGCGCACATGTGGCTGGAGAGTACTGCAAGGCTTCACCAGATATGTCAAGCCAGCATAACTGTCACTTGAACATCCCAAACCCACACTCTATAATGTTCTTTATTTATGTGTATGCCTCATTATGGCATTCTTCAGTGGGTGTGTGTACATTTCCGATGGGTGTCATCATCCACGGTTCCAATGTATAGCCATCATCCCACACGAGACAGACATATGGGATGTCCTCCATGGCAAATGCCTGGTACAGCTGTGAGGCATGCCTGATGTGTGAGTCATGGTAGCTGCCAAGGCTGCCAGCACACACACATTGATGATAATGCCCTGGGCATTGCACATGACCTGGCAGTTGATGGAGTGATAACCCTTGTGGTTGACATACACTCTACTGTCTTTACTGGGTGGTGCTTTCATGTGGATGTGAGTGCAGTCTATGGCACCCACTACCTCTGGGTAGTCTGCTACACAGTGGAAGAGACGCATATTGCTAGCCCTTTCCTCAGGGGTGTTGGGGTAATAAATGTGCTCAATGGCATGTGTTAACATAGCATCCAGGAACTGGTGGAGTACCCTGGATATAGATGCCTGTGAGTCCCCCATGATGTCCCCAGTAGGTCTTTGGAAAGTACCTGTAGCTATTATTATTAAGGCTACACTTAAGACTGGGATGGGTTCGCCTCTTTTGGCTCTGGGTCTGAGGTGATGCTGTCAGAGCTCATTGAGTTACTGGAGTATGTTCCTATCCACCCTGTAGTGCTCTAGTATCTCACAATCATGTAGCCCCTGGAAGGTTGCCCTGGGTCTGAACACTCTTGTCCTCCTTGGTCTAGGCTGGTTGTCAGCATTATCCTCATCCCTGCCCTCAGTCTATAGCACATACAGACGTAGCAAAGCAGCAGCAGCCCCTAACATTTTGTGAGTTAAAGTTCATAAGTGTGTACAGCAATGGTGCAGAATTTGTGGGAAAAAGCAGACATTTTGCATACTTTGTACTAGTGTGCTGCAGATGCTGCCTGGGTGATTGGCTGACTATGATACATTCCAATGCCCAGCTATATTACTGAGGGGTCTGAATGGGCCTCTGCCAGTGGCAGAGTCTTCATTAATGCTTTGTTGTTCATTTCCTTTATTCTGCTATTTCTTCTCTTTTTTTTCTCTATTTCCACTGTGTTTAAACCCCATGGCACACCACGCAACCCCCTGCAGCTAGTCTAAACATTGCTGAGCAAGAAATGGCCCTCCCCTGGATGTAAACACACTCATTATGTCATGAACCAGTTAAGCAGAGCTAAGCACACACCCCCTTTGCTTAGCTTGGCTTAGCTCAGTGCAAACAGAAGCTGCATGCCTCCAATGTGCTTACATCAAGCATGACGCACACTCTTCTCTTGTCAGTGTCCCCTTCTGCTTACACTATCGCATTATAGCTGCTACATGGTTAGGTACCTGCACCACAGTATCCAAATTTGATATTCAATGCATTTAGCTCATTTACATACACCACTCCCTTAGTCCATAGTTACACCACTACACCAGAGCCTATGTCCTTAGCTACCACTGTTACTTCTTATTGTTATGAGTCTTCCTGCAGCCCCTTATAATGGTAGAATTCATTTTTCACATACAATTGTCTTTTTACATTTTCTTTTCTTCACGATCGTGTTTGCATGCCCCTGTGCTATGCTTAAATGGATGAAATCGTCCAAAATAAAGAAATTAGGTTTAAGCAATTTGACAACACTTTGATATGCCTGATGGCCATAGTTTTGGCCATTGGCATGTCAACTACACACAATACATGCTTTACTTTGAGCTGTCATGCCCCCGTTTTGATTTTTGCTGAAATGTACATGGTTAGTAACCGAATATATTTCAACTGCAGACACAACTCCAATATGGATGCCTGTCTGCTTGGTGAATCACTGATTCACCTCATTTGCATGGTTTTCACAAACAAATGAGGTGATTAGCATTATTCCATGGTATCCATGTTCAAATAGTGCTGGGAGGCTTGTGCACGGCCCCAGCCTTGTTCACTGGATCGCATAGGCTCTGAACTCCATGTTCGGGGCATGCCACTACTCTTACATGGAGATTAACTCCCTGTAAGCTTTATTGAATCCTAGGTAGTTTTTGATATACCATATATCATGGACATAAGTCGGCCAAAATTTAAAAAAAAATTATAGCTGGGTACACAGAAGCAAAGATAAAAAAGTGCCCAATCCTTGTAGGTGCATTAGTTGCAGGACTGGAAAAAATTACGTTTTAGAATTCTCAAGACACTGATACATTCTTACAGTGGGACCAGGCCAGGCCCAGGGGAGGATGTGCCCCCAGTGTAGAAGGAAGTAGTAGTCCCCAAAAAATCTCAAAAAATTATAGGCCAAAAACAGCCATAAAGACAACAGACTGGACTATTGAGGATAACACAGACATTATGTCTTGTTACTATTATGCAAGAAGAAGGAATTTCATGACACAAGACATACAAAAAGACTGAGAGAAATTAGAGGAAAGATACATACTTCCACAATAAAAACTGTCAGAAGCTTCACTTACACAATTGTGTTCATTAATACAAAACATTTATGAAAATCATTATATAGAGCAATAAACTTTGATGTCTTTGTAAAAAGATGCATCTGAGGAAGTGCAAAGAAATATAAAGAACAAAACCGAGAGATTTTTGAAAAGGATAAAACAGATAGAACAGAAATATGGATATGGAGAAGAGATATCTGATATGGTGCAATATTTATGGGAAGATGAAAGCTAAATTAATTAATACAAATAAATGCAGCCCCAAAGATATTAGTTTAGAAATACAGGCAAAGACATCCAGATATGGAAAATTTCACAATAAAAAATAAGATCACAAAGAGGGAATGTAGAACAGAAGATTAGTAAAGTAGACATTAAAAAAGTATGTTTCTGTTATGACATACTTGTGAAGTGAAGGATCTAGTGTAGAAAGTATAACCCAGCTTACATCACAGCAATATGGACCGAGTCCCCCAGATAAGGAGAAGAAGGAAGATCAGGAGAAACCGGAAGAAGACATATGGATGTATATTTATATAGGTTCATATGTGTGTACTAGGCTAATGGCCCTGGAGTCTTTACAAGCCAATCACATAGGGTTACCTGGGCATCATGGCACCCAAGCTTACTTCCCAGTGCCCCTGTCGAGTAAAGCAACTGAATTGATCCCTGGGGTGAATTTCATATTTCCCATACACTCATCAATATTTATCTTGAAGAGGGCCAGTGAGGTGCTCTGCTTGACATGTATAGGAAGTGTATTCAATAGCATGGGCAATCTCTGGTTGATGAACCTGTCCCTCCAACATGTTCTATTGATTGTGCTAATGAGGTTGAGGTCTCCGAAACGTGTGGTGGGGAGGGATTGGGATTTTTTTTGATGCAGCATTTCTAACAGAGCTAGTTCAAAATTTGCTTTGTAAGTCAAGCAGAGATCGCCTCTAAATAGGCGATGTGACACAGAGAATATTTGGGTTTCTTTGAATCTGTACATATAGGACAGATGTTTAAGGCCTAGGATCCTCTTTGTGGCCTCTCCCATTGTTGCAGGTGGTTACTGAAGTACATGCCAAATGGGGCATTATACTAAATGACTGGCCTAATGAGGGAAGAGTAGAGGGAAACAATGACCTCTTTCTTCCTTGATGCAAAACCCTTAGTAATGAGATGTGCCACATAGAAGGACTTTCTGACCACAGTGGTAATTTGGTGGTCAAAAGAGAAGTTGCTGTCAACCTGTCTTCCCATATGTCTTATAATGTCTTCTGTGTTGAGTGGACTACCATCTATGTGGTAATTCATGGGAACTAGGTTTTTCCAAAAGGGGATGATGACACTTTTTTGGCATTGAACTTAAGGCCATGGTTCTGACAGCAGTCATTTGTCTCCATGAGGCCTTTCTCTTGGCTGTCGATATCACCTGGGGAGTTAATAATAGCGGCGAACTTTGTCAGCCAGATTCACTTCCCTTTACATAAATATAAAGAGAAGAGAGAGAGAGAGAGACAGAAGGAGACACTTAACTTCTGTTGTATGCTTACACAGGTGTTTTTATACAGACAGTGACATGTCTGTGTGTGTACAACTATCTGTTTAAATATAAATAAATATATACAAATGTATATATATATATATATATATATATATATATATATATATATATATATATATATATAAAATTGACTCTCCGGCTGATACATACATCCTCCAGAAGGGTCTCACTGAGAAGGATAGCTGGTGTCAAAATCATGGCCTCAAGCTAAATGCCAAAAAGTGCATAGTCATCCCCTTTGGAAAAAACAAAGTACCCGTGAACTACCACACACGTGGTAGTCCCCTAAATACAGAAAATGAAATAAGAGATCTGGGGACCCAAGTAGATAGTAATCTCTCCTTTGATAATCATATTGCCAAGGTGTTTACAAAATTCTTCTATGTGGCCCACCTAATCACAAAAGGGTTCGCATCTAGAACAAAAGAGGTTATTGTGCCCCTCTACTCATCACTCATCAGACCCATCATAGAGTACAATGCCCCATTTGGGATGTACCTTACAAGACACCTGCAACAGCTGGAAAGACCACAGAAGTACCTCACCAAGAGGACTACTGGCCTCAAACAGATGCCCTATGCAGCCCGACTGAATAAACTCCAGCTGTACTCGGTTGCATACAGCCTACTCAGAGGTCATCTCTGCCTGACATACAAGGCCATGTCCAACCCACAATTGATGTACATGGTCCACCTAAAATAAAACAAATCCCAGAGAGCCACATGCTCTAAGGATCTAAACCTTACCATACTGATAAATCAGACTTGATGGAGGGATAGATTCCTGTTCCAGAGACTCCCCATGCTTTGGAACAGGATTCCAGTCTACATTAGGCAGGGCCCCTCATTAACACTATTCAAGAGAAACCTTGATGAGTGGATGAGAAACAGAAAATTTAGCCCAGGGATCACTGCAGTGACTCTGCTGGACAGAGGCAAGCGAACTAATGGCTATGCTGGATAGAGGCACAGGGAACTAATCTAAGGGGGCAGCAAAAGCCAACACATTCTGGCTAGGCTTACATATGCCCTCGGGCAGATAGCCTAGTACTTACCTAGGAACCTATGAACGTATATAAACACATGTGTGTATATATATATATATATATATATATATATATATATATATATATATACACACACACACACACACACACACACACACACACACACACAGACATATATGTATATACTTTCTTTATACGCATGTCACTAAATAACATAACATATGAAAGAATTACAGACATCTACCTTTTCTGTATCAGCTTCACTCAGAGATAGAGAGAGAGCGAGAGAGCTAGATATACATATACATCTACAGACATGTCACGCACTTGTACCAATATAAGATTTAATTTGTGTGTATGTGTATAAATATATATATATATATATATATATATATATATATATATATATAATTAAGTCATCATATGCACACACACACATACACACACACACACACACACACACACACACACACACACACACACACACACACACATGTATATACTTTATACTTGTGAAACTAAACAACATAAAATATGAAACAATTGCAGACATTAAACATTTTCTAATTCAGCTTCTGTTCATCTCTTGCTATGTCTCTTTCAACCTCTCTCTCTTTATATATATATATATATATATATATATATATATATATATATATATATATATATATATATATATATATATATATATATATATATATATATATATATATATATATATATAGCTATATATATATATATATATATATATATATATATATATATATATATATATATATATATATATAGATATATATATCTATATATATATATATATATATATATATATATATATATATATGTATATATAGCTTATATAACTAAATACATAGATATATACATCTGTACATAACTTTTTTTTTACATTAATATAGACAGATTGTTAGATATGCATACATACACACATTCAGATATAACCTGTACGTATGCATATGTGTATATATTAGCTACAGGTGATTCCATTGTGAGACACACAGATATACCTGTCAGCAGGCTGGATAAAGAAAGGGTAATGGTCAGCTGTCACTCAGGTGCTAGGATCTGCTGTATCACACATGCACTCAGGTCTATCAACACCAACTACTGTTCTGACTCCATCAGTGTCCATGTTGTTGTGAATGACTTGACATATACCTCTCTGTACTATAAGAGGAAAGGCGTGACTGATCTCTTGAATTGTATGTCTCATGCAAGTATGTCCTTAGCATTAGCTAGCATTAATAGCATTTCTATTCCTATCATATATAAATGTTGTCGTTTATTTATATATCATGATATTTATATATCAAATATTTCTATTGGACTCTACAGAGTTCGTGAACTTCTTGCTATGAAGTTCGAATCTGCAGTATCAATTTACATTAAACTTGAAACTAATGTTATTCTATAGCTCAGTTTCTAGTATTAGTTATTGGTGATTATACTATAGCTGAGTGCTATTCTTACTTTTATGTTTATTTTGGAGTGGCGTTTTATATTGTGCATCTCATTTCTTAGTTTGCAGTATATACTTTAACCTATGGCTCCAGTCTTTGATTAAATGGGACTATGTATAAGTCCTACCTATTTGTTTTTTTAGGATATATATATACTTTGGATACTGGTTGTGTTTTGACTTTTTGAATGCCAGAACATAACCATGGTCATGGATTCTGTGACTGTATTATTTTTTGCCATGGTTAGTATTGCAGCGTTTTGCTGCGCTAAGCGCATTGCTTGGTTAGCTGCTACAACATGATGTTTCCTTTTCCCGGGCGTATAATCCATTAAGGCACAAATATAAATGTACTTGACTGTAGGTTTGCTTTAACAGCGAATGCTGTTCGCAGAAGGCCTTTAGTTAATATGCTGAGATAATTTAGTCTTTTACTGTAATATTTAAGACTACGTAAATGTCAATGATCTAATTGTTTTGGAAATAAGTATCCATATTAGAATGTAATAATGTGTGATGGAAATATGTTTTTAGAAACGAGCTAGGATCGTTTAACAGAAATCCAGTGGAAGCTATACCCTAGATTGCTTCTTTTTCTAAATATGGGCACTGCTTCCTGAACTGATTTACGGAGGCGTAATGCCGATGTTTGAATAATTTTATGTATTCCATCAATTAATGTGATATTCATAGAAATGAGAAGGCTTAATGTTGTGTTTTAAATGAAATACCCAACAGATTCTTTATGTTGCTTTTAAATATAATGTTAGGTAGCTGAAAACAGCACTATTATCTTATTTATTTAAGTTTTACCATTGTTAACGAGTTTATAGTTTGTTAATTGATTATAATTAGTGTGATTAATTGGTTAATTATGACAAGGAGTCTCTATAAAAGACAATGGAATTCTTTGCATGATTGTAACCTGATGAAGCACAATTTATTTGTGTGAAAGCGCTCGTTCCTGTTCTACTTTTACAATAAATGCTACTTGGATTATATCGTGGTGGTTTCAAGCAGTTTCTTCACTACTGCCTCTCCTACCTTGATGCAAGAAACCTTTGGGTGATTGGATTTGTTTTTCTGCAGTTACTTTTTTGGTTCTTTTACTTATCCGGTCATCACGCGATGGAAGCACAGAATATTGAATTAGATTACAATCCTGTGAATAACTCTTCCCATGACAATTGGAACTGCCTTTTCTATCAACGTGAAAATCCATTGCTACTCATGGATTTAAATGGTGAGGCATGTAAAAGTCCATCTACTAACAGTGATAATATGCATGAATTCTTTGGTAATATGAGGACACTAGAGAATGACCTTTATCGTTTGCATAGGCTTGTATGGCAGAGACGGCATCTGCAAGCATGTCAGCACTTTAAAGTGATCCCCCGCGGCATGCGCGTTTTGTGCATGCCGACTTATGGGGATAGTCAACCAGATCTACTTCGGCAATGGCAGAAGTTAAATATTGACTTTGGCTTTAAATACATTCAGCTACTTTTAGATTACTTCTCACCGCTAGAAGCTGAGCTATTAACTAAAGTTGAGGAACAGTACAACTTGCTTACCACCACCTATGAGTCTGAATTTTGTAAAGCCAAAATACAAGCTATGAACAAGCAACTGTCCTTATATAGTAGCAAATTGGAGCAGATAAAAATGAAAAAACTAAAGCGTGATTGTGAGGATTTTTATCTCGGCCGAATTTTTGTTTGGCCGAGAACACATCCCAACTCCATTCATTTATCCAATAACCAAGGAGATGTTGCATCTGGTTTGAATAATGAAGTTCCTACAGGTGCACATAATAGTACGACCAACGCAGAACTGCATGCAGAGACTGTGCTAAATGAAATGTCCGTGATATCAGATACTCTGATTTTGTCACTACCTTGTAACCAGCAAGGTCTGGCTCAGCAGACTAATATAGGTACGAAACCTAAAGTTATAGCCTCTACCAACAAATCGACAGCACCTTTGCCTTTGATTTTTCCCCTTCCTTACAAAGAGGCGGTGCGAGCCCGATCCAACAGCCGGGGGAGGGGGAAAAGGAAACTGTCAGGGGACATGCAGGAGCAGAGAAGAAGAGCGAAGATCTGAGCTTTCTACCAAATGACAGGAGACGCATCGAAGAAGAACTGGAGAATGCTGATTCAAATCGTTTATTTTTTAATTTATCATCTAGGACATTTTCATATAATGCCATGAATGTTTTAAACAAGGGCTTATCTTTCATACCCTCCCAGTACAGTAATATTTCTGATACTCTCATAGGTCTACGCAAATTTTGCAGGAAACTATCTCTTAAGCTAATGTTTAAAAATAATATATCTGATTCTGTTGATACCTTTGATAACAACTCTAAATTTGTTTGTAGAAAGAAAAGCACTTTCATACCACCTACAATACCAACAGTAGATTGTTTCTTAAAAACATGTGAGCGTGATTTATATCTGTACTATGAGAGTCAATTGAAAAAGAATATTTTTACAAATCTCAATATGGAGGAAATGTCTGAGTTGAAAATGTTGTGTAATGATTCCCACCTAATATTTAAGCCAGCAGATAAAGGAGGGGGGATAGTGGCTATGGATGCGACTTTTTATAATGATTTAATGCTCCATATGCTAGATAGTGACACTGCATATAAAAGGATTGAGAAATCACAAATAGTTTCATTAACGCGATATGTCCATGATACACTTTACGATATGCTTATGACCAGGTCCATTGAAAAATCTCTTTATGATTTTTTACTAGTAGAGCTTCCTCTCATCCCTATTATCAAGGGCCTTCCAAAATTACATAAAAAGGTATATCCACCACCATTGAGACCCATTGTGTCAGGTGACCATTGGGTCACCTATAATGCATCACTTTATATACAGGATAAGTTAGGAGCCTTTGTAAAGCAGGTCCCTACAATTCTTTTAGATTCATACAAACTTTTGGATGACCTGAAGTCAGATATAATAACCAAGGAAATAATGAATAGCACCATATTGGTGACCCTAGATATTGAAAGTTTATTTACAAAGATTCCCCATGAATTTGGTCTAGATGCAATAAGAAGCCATATGACACAACTTAAGGTTCCCAATGGTGATATTATGAATTTATGTTGCCTTTTGGATTTAGTTTTGAATAATAATGTTTTCCTCTACGACAATGTGGCATATGCACAAACATGGGGCGTTGCCATGGGCACCCCCTGTGCCAATGCATATGCCAACCTTGTCGTATTGGAATGGGAAAAGGAATTTATATTTAATGATTTGAGGTTTGCAAACGTCGTATTATACAGACGTTTTGTAGACGATATACTAATTATATGGAATGGTGATGTAGATGGCCTTATCTCTTTTATTAATTATATGAATAGTGTCACTCCATTTTTTAAGTTTAGTTATGATTTTTCCCATCACTATGTAAATTTCTTAGATATTACTATCAAAAAGGACAATTTATGTAGACTATCTACAACACTTTATAGGAAACCTTGTTGGAGGAATGGGATCCTCCATTATGATAGCCTACATCCACGACATATTTTTCCAAATATTATAAGAAATCAAATGGGGAGGATTGATAGAATTTGTAGTGATAGACTTGATTCACTAAGCTTAATGGATATCCAAAGGAAATTCTTTGTGGAAAGGGGCTATCCTATTAAAATGATTAATGAAATAAAAGAACCACTATCTAATGGTACCAGTTTTCATATTAAAAAGCCAATTCTTCATCATAACTCCAGTAGGAAGATGTCTAATACTATGTCCTATGATATCAAATACACCAATGATGTACAGCATTTGACTAATATAATAAGGGGCAACTGGAAGATTTTACTGTCAGACACGTCTATTTCAGAAGTTGTGAGTAATAAACCAACCTTTAGATACATGAATTGTATGAACCTAAAGAGACTGTTATGTAAGGAGAAATTAACTAACACATCTACTGATATTAGATCTTTGATAAAAACAGGCACCTTCCCATGCACTAAATGCTCCTATTGTAATTACATCTGTAGAAATAGTGGCTTTACACCTCCAGATATGACAAGGAACATACTACCAATGCACTATGCAAATTGCAATACTAAAAATGTGATATATCTTGCCACCTGTACCCTTTGTGATGCTTACTATGTGGGTTTAACCTCACGGAGATTAAGAGACCGAATTTATGAACATGTATATAACATCAGAAAGAGTAACCTTAATAATGCCTTAGCTCTACATTGTAGCATCCACCCTCAACATAGTTTTGTGTTCCAGGTTTTACAGGTGGTGGATTTTAATAGAAGGGAAGGTGACAATTTAAATACCCTGGAGGGTTTTGAGCTAAGATGGATATTGAGACTTAGGGCCCACCTATCGCCAGGCCTCAATTCTGTAGTTAATCTTCGACCAGCTCTGATAGGTCCGAGCTAATAAGAAAGATATTGGTCAATTTGATGTATTTTGCCATCCTTACTAAAAAATATATATTTCTCATTTAATTATTGATTATACAGACTTATTTTACTATTGTAATCAAAAATTTGTTTTGGTGTTAGTAATTACTATTCATATACTAACTTTGATAAACGTGATTAATATTGGTTCATTTCACGTTTTTATTGAGATAAACTGGACATTATATTAGTATGTATAATTATTATTATTCAAATTCATGTAATATGTTTGTTATCATTATGGTTTAATATGTTTATATGCCCATGTTTGTTGTTTTAGACATCTAGGCCATCTAGTTTTTGTATATAGGACTTTGAAAAAATATAAGCTTTTCATATATATTGTTACATTTTTGCCATTTGGATAGGGACACTATGGTATTTTTATCTTTACCTTATTTACTCTTTAACATATTGTTTTGTTTCAATTCTGCAACTATTAATATTTGGTAATTATGTCATGGACATTTTTTTTACATGCTAAGTCCGTTATTTTATTTCCGTTTATTTATTTGTAAATAATTGTTTTTGTATTATATTAGGCTTTAGCATATTGAATGTCTGCAGTACATCCATATACATTTTCATTTTTATTCCTATCATATATAAATGTTGTCGTTTATTTATATATCATGATATTTATATATCAAATATTTCTATTGGACTCTACAGAGTTCGTGAACTTCTTGCTATGAAGTTCGAATCTGCAGTATCAATTTACATTAAACTTGAAACTAATGTTATTCTATAGCTCAGTTTCTAGTATTAGTTCTTGGTGATTATACTATAGCTGAGTGCTATTCTTATTTTTATGTTTATTTCGGAGTGGCGTTTTGCATTGTGCATCTCATTTCTTAGTTTGTAGTATATACTTTAATCTATGGCTTCAGTCTTTGATTAAATGGGACTATGCATAAGTCCTATTTATTTGTTTGTTTAGGACATATATATACTTTGGATACTGGTTGTTTTTTGATTTTTTGAACGCCAGAATATAACTATGGTCATGGATTCTGTGACTGTATTATTTTTGCCATGGTTAGTATTGCAGCGTTTTACTGCGCTAAGCGTATTGCTTGGTTAGTTGCTACAACATGATGTTTCCCTTTCCCGGGCGTATAATCCATTAAGACACAAATATAAATGTACTTGACTGTAGGTTTGCTTTAACAGCGAATGCTGTTAGCTAGAAACCTTTAGTTAATATGCTGAGATAATTTAGTCTTTTACTGTAATATTTAAGACTACGTAAATGTCAATGATCTAATTGTTTTGGAAATAAGTATCCATATTAGAATGTAATAATGTGTGATGGAAATATGTTTTTAGAAACGAGCTAGGATCGTTTAACAGAAATCCAGTGGAAGCTATACCCTAGATTGCTTCTTTTTCTAAATATGGGCACTGCTTCCTGAACTGATTTACGGAGGCGTAATGCCGATGTTTGAATAATTTTATGTATTCCATCAATTAATGTGATATTCATAGAAATGAGAAGGCTTAATGTTGTGTTTTAAATGAAATACCCAACAGATTCTTTATGTTGCTTTTAAATATAATGTTAGGTAGCTGAAAACAGCACTATTATCTTATTTATTTAAGTTTTACCATTGTTAACGAGTTTATAGTTTGTTAATTGATTATAATTAGTGTGATTAATTGGTTAATTATGACAAGGAGTCTCTATAAAAGACAATGGAATTCTTTGCATGATTGTAACCTGATGAAGCACAATTTATTTGTGTGAAAGCGCTCGTTCCTGTTCTACTTTTACAATAAATGCTACTTGGATTATATTGTGGTGGTTTCAAGCAGTTTCTTCACTAATGTCCTTAGCATTAAACATGATTTTACCTTAACATTTGTTAACCAAGAAAGTCCGACTTGGAATGTAGTCAATGTTCAGCAGAGGCCCGTGGAGAAATGCTCCAGATGCATGTCTTTGAATGTGGTAGGAAACCGGAGTACCTGCAGGGAACCCACATGAACACAGGGAGGATATGCAGACTACACACAGAAGCCACCTCATCCAAAATCCTCTTGCTGTGAAGTGACAATGCTACCGCTGCACCACTGTGCCTTCCAATGCATCCTGCAGCAATGCGCTGGCATCATGATGCCTCACTACAAGCAGAAAAAGAGTGACTTCAATATTTGGCTCATTTCTGTTTATATTGCAAGGTCAAACATTATCTGTCAGTCCAGGAACACAGGATTGACATAACTCAAATTTTTAACACAGATGTTCTTCATCAGTCACCACTTGGATTTTGGTCACTGGCTAAGTCTATTGACACTACCATACTGCCTGTTTTGGGCAGTGTCTCTAGCACAAGCTTCCCTACCTAAAAACTCTGTCTAGTTTTGTACACTTACCATAAATGTAGATGTTTGAGTATATTCACTGTTGCAGTCATTACATTTGGGTTATCTGCTTGCAGGTAGCCCTCAGTCAGCCTGATTATTAAAGTCTTGGGTCCTGCGTAGGTTGCTGTCTCATCTTCCATGACGTCAGGTAGTTAGGGGTATAAAGCATGCAGCCGACACCATTACATCAGTTTTTCTATCCCCAGATGTCAGGTGCCCCCATAATGGGAAGCAAATATATATAAGGTTACACCTCCAACAAAAAGCAAATACACCAGAAAGCTTTAAGCATTGCAAGCAAGAATAGAGGTATAGTCAATAGAAGTCAGGGGGCTGGAGGGAGGGTAACCAGGACTGCAACAGTGAATACACTCGAACATCTACATTTATGGTAAGTGTACACAACTGTACTATGTTTTTCGTGTTTCAATGTTGCAGTCATTTCATTTGGTTAGATTCCCAAATGGAAGGAAGGGAGGAGGCAGTTAGATAGCATTAGGACCAGCTATAATGCCCTGCAAGACTGCAGTGGCAAAACCAGCTCTAGATTCAGAAAAAATTGGCAAGTGGTAATGCTTGGTGAAGGTATGTACAGAACTCCTGGTAGCAGCTTCTAGGATGTCCCTGGTAGGGACATGTCTGAGAAAGGCTGTAGAGGTAGATGCAGGACTGGTTGAATGTGGTCTTATCCCCTTTGGGGTAGGTTTTCCATGATGCTTATAGCAGAAATGAATGCAATGATCTATCCAATTAGAAATGGTTTGCTTTGAAATGGTCTTCCCCTCTGCCGCTGCATGAAATGTAACCAGCAGCTGTTCAGATTTCCTGAGAGGCTTAGTCCTGTGCAAGTAAAATCTAAGTTGTCTGTGCACGTCCAAGGAGTGCAGTATTCATTCCCCTTTGTTCTGTGGATTAGAAAAGAAGATTGGTAAATGAATGGACTGATTAAGGGCCACAGTGGATACCACCTTGGGCATAGAGGAGGGATTGGTCCTGAGGGACACCCTGTCCACATGAAAGATGATGAAAGGTTCCACTGCCATGATGGCCTGTAATTCAGACACCCTTCTTGCTGAAGTGATGGCTAGGAGGAAGGCTGTTTTCCAAGAAAGGAATTTCAACTCTGCATTTGCAGCTGGCTCAAACAGAGGTAGAGTGAGCTTTTCCAATACAAAGTTAAGGTCCCAGGCTGGAGTAGGGTCTCTCCTTTTGGGCCCTCTGAGGAATTGCTTCAGCAGAGGATGAGAGAAGAGAGTGGCTCTGTGCTATAATGAGCTGAGATGGCCAAGGCATGAATTTGGATGGAAGAAAAAGAAAGGCCCTTGTCAAGCATCTCAGTTAAGTATTGAAGAATGAGCGGTAAATTGGGCACAGTTGTGTCCGTCCCCTGTGTTTGGCTCCAGGAACAGAAGCTTTCCCATTTTTCAACATAGAATTTTCTAGTACCAGGCCTCCTTGCCTCCAGAATGACATCCATCACTTACTGAGGGATGGTATAGGATAGGTCATGTAATTAGCCAGGCTGCAAGGTTTAGGGTTTGAAGCTGTGGATGCAGAATCCAGCCCTCCTGCTGGGACAGCAGGGTAGGGGTGTGAGGCAGGTGCCATGGTACCATAAGTGACACACTGTGCAAGAGGGGTTACCAGTGTTTGCATGGCCAGTCTGGTGCAATAAGTATTGTCCTTGGTTTGTCCTGTTTGATCTTTAGTAGCACTTTGGAGAGGAGAGGCGGAGAGGCAGAGGGGTAAAGGCATTAACTGATAGTTTTTTTCCAGCTGAAGGACAGGGCATCCACTTTCCAAGCTTGTCTGTGGTAAGTCCTTATGCAGAATTTGTCCAATTGGTAGTTCTGAGGGGAGGCAAACATGTCTATCTCTGGGCTCCCCCATTTGATTCTCAAAATGTTGAATATCTTTGGTTCCAGTTTCCACTCCTGTGGGTCCATGAGATTGTTGCTTAGGTAGTCTACAAGTGTATTTAGCTGGCCTGGCAGGAATTCAGCTTGTAGTTGTATTTGGTAGCTCAAGGCTGTGTTCCACAGAGCCATGGCTAGTCTGCAGGGGGGTATGAATGGGTTTCCCCCCTGCTTGTTTATGTACCACATAACAGTGGTGTTGTCTGTCTTTACCAATAATTGTCCTGGAAGAATGTGGTCCTTGAAGGCTGTCAGAGCATTCTGTACAGCTAACATTTATTTTTGATTGATATGCATGTGCATTTGACTCGGGTTCCATTTGCTCTGAATGCACTGCCCTGCCATGTGAACCTCCCATGCATATTCTGATGCGTATGTTGTTAGGGTTTGGACGGCAGGGGGTAGAGTGAATAACAGTCCCTTGTTGAGGTCGCAGGCCTCTGCTCACCAAAGGAATTCGGTCTTTATAAGAGGGAAGATAAGAATCACTGATTCCAGGTCCTGAGAATGTTGGCACCATAGGCTTTTTAGATACCATTGTAGCTTCCTCATATGCAGTCATGCATATGGAATTAATAGAATGCAACAGGCCATGAACCCCAGTAACTTGGAAATACATGGCCCTACTCAATTTGGATTTCACAAAGGGAGATCATGCATGTAAAAATCTGGTTGACTTTCTTCAGACATTCACCAAGGCCCCGGATGATAGAAAAATCTGAGCATACATCATACCTTCAATTAGCAAAGCCATTTGACAATATCTAGTCATCTATCATTACACAAATAGCCAACGAGCTAACTAATTGAACAGATACACCTTACATGGTGGAATCCACCAAAAAAACACACCTGTAAACATTGCTGTTCCACCTGTAAGAGTCAATCACATCTACTACTTTGAATATAATTCTACAAAGTACAAGCACAAAATAAAGTTCTGTGCCCAACAAAGGTTGTGATGGCTGCAAACTGAGAGCGGTCATAGAATCTGCAAATGATGTCACCATCCTACAAGATGCTATTACTCAAACAAGAGATTGGTGCCCAAATCATGGGTTAAAACAGACTGAACAAAAATGTATCATTCTCCCTTTCTGGTCATAGAGATGTACCTATTTACTACCAGATCAATAGCAACATCATAAGTATACACTCAGGGGTGAGAGACCATGGCAAACAACTTCACAGATAACCCATTTTTTTTAAAACAAGTTTACACAGGGATAAGAAGGCCATTCTGTGTTGCTCATCTCAAATCAAACGTCACTGCTGTGGGGAAAAAAAATTCTAACCTTCCTGAACTCTTCCCTCATCATGGCAGTACTTGTGTACAATGCCACTTTTGGTATGTACCAATCCAAGCACCGGTATGAATTGATGAGACCACAATGGTTCCTGACTCGGCCTATGAGGATCATCTTAAATCACTCACACTTTACTCTGTTTCATACAGAGTATTCTGAGGCAATCTTTGCCTTATATATAATGCAACCTTTGATCCTGCTATATTGTAAATGCTGCATATCTGCATATGAAATGGTACAAGTATTATACTCTGTAAAGGCATTCAACTACTATGTGACATTTAGAGATCCATGTTGGAGGAACCAATTAGTCTCTCGCAGCGTACCACACATTTGGAAAAGACTCACACTTCATGTCAAGCAGACCACCCCATTGGCCTTCTTCAAACTCAGTCAACCAATTGTATGAGTAACTGTAAATTCACATGTGGGTTTCCACCTGTATCTCTTTTTGACCTGGGCATTACATGCTGTTCAGCAAAATAAGAGTTGAAATGGGCTAGTCTTGTAAGGGCACTAGGGCCATTAACCTACTAAGTTCCACTAGTATGTATGTTCAAGCATACAATAATAGCTAACTTACCTGATAAAAAGAAATAATTAACCATATGCATATATATGTATGTATATATGTTTATGTATGTATAGATGTGTGTATATATATATATATATATATATATATATATATAATATATATACACACACATATATAACTATATATGTGTGTATGTATGTATGAATACATATATACATGTCTGTGTGCGTTCATAACTGTTTGTGTGTGAGCACATCTATTTGCATGTTGAATTACATGTCATACCTCTGCAATAAAGTGGTTCACTTTATGTATTATTCTCTCTCATGAATTCTAAGTCTGTGTACCCTTGTATGATCTACTCCTTACTTAAAATTCTCAGCTCACCTTATCTCATTACTCCTGGCAAGGAATATGTCATTAGAATATAGTGTTGAACACTAACTATAATTGTATGAATACAATACAATCACAAGGATTTTCTTCTATGTAATTCTAAGAGGTGGATGTATCTTACCTGTCTTGTGGCACAGGGTTTAATAACATACAGTTATTAGTTTTACTTAGCATTATGTCACCTTTATCACCTTCTCAGCTGCTTTTCACTCTGTATATTGCCATACATATCTCCAATCTTCCATAATTTCTTTAATACTTAGTATGTATTCACATATCAGTCACATTTCCAAACTATTCCCATATTTTTCTTCTAAGGAGTCAGGGATGAGACTCTATCCCTTTGATGACAGCAGTGCAAAAAAGATACACTGTTTGCTCACACTTTGAGGATGACCCTGTGTTATTCATGCAGATTACCTCGGCCACCTTTGTTATGTAATTCCACCTTAATCTTTTGAACTATTACATGGACATCTACATACCTTTATTTTATTTTATGTTCCTTTGAGATCGCCTGTGCCTTCTTTGTTATGGATTTCCACTATCCTCTGAACACTTACCTGGACATCAGACAATGATGTCTTCTACCTTTCACACCAGCAAGCTCTCCTTTGTTATTGGGTTTCTACCGTCTCCGTCTCAACAATTAGATTAACATCAGATGAGTCTGTCTTTCACATTTTGTCACCATTTCCTCAAAAAGTCTTATGCATAAAACTTATGCAAATTATACTTTTGCTCTTATAGTTTGAACTCACATTTTCCTCTTCTCTCATATGGCCATTTCAGTCAATCCTAACTGATTGTGATCAACACTGCAGAAATTCAAGGAGTAGGCAAGGTCTTTCATATGAGAATGTCACAGGAAGTCAAGTAATCATGCATCCATTTTTCATTGTATATATAGGTTCATAGGTTCATACTAGGCTATCTGCCCAAGGGCATTTATAAGCCTAGCCCATAGTTATGTGGCTTTCGCCACCCCTTTAGTTTGAATAAAAACTATGCCTATCATTTTTCTGTGAAGTTTCACTGGAAATGTCCATTTTCAGAGGCAAATTAATTAATCAAACATGCCCTCGCATGCACACACACACACACACACACACACACACACACACACACACACACACACACACACACACACACACACACATACTTACAATCAGAAATACTCATTTGTACATCTCATGCAATATTAGTAAAACGTTAGGAAATCTAAAGAAAAAGCTCAACACATACATGAAGAATATTTGTCTCTCCATGTAAATAACTATAGTGCCTGTATCAGTACAAAGGTCATAAAATGATCTTTTGGTCCCCACCGGTATGACTGTATGCATCTGTGGGTGTCTGTTGATGTATGCACGGTTGGAATCAGAATTTATGTTGGTGTTCACGTGTGTGTGTATAAATATATATATTTATATATCCTCAGCCCTCTTCTTGGATCTTTCCAAGGCATTCGATATGGTTGATCACCAACTTTTAATCCACACCCTGCAAACATTCTGTCTAGATACTAGAGCCCTTCAGTGGTTTCAATCCTACCTGCATGGTCGACAGCAGGCTGTCCTCCGGCAGAACAAACTCTCTAACCTTCTACCTAACACCCTTGGAGTACCACAAGGCTCTATACTAGGGCCCTTGCTGTTCTCCATCTTCATTAACGACCTTTATACTGTCATCCCAAAAGTCAGCTGTATCCAATATGTTGATGACTCTACTCTGATTTGCTCAGCCACATCTCCAGTAGAGTTATGGTCAGCTACCCAGACCACCTTTAATACAATAGAAAACTGGCTTTCTGAACATCGTCTGATCCTAAATCCCAAAAAAACTAAAATGCTGTTATTTTCACCAACACGTAGATCTACTGCTTTTACCTTTACCATAAATTCAAATGATGGCACAGTAATCTCCCCTGACCCCTCTACAAAACTATTAGATGTCATCATAGACAATAATCTAAAATTCGACCTACATGTTAACCAAACTATCAAAACCATTAATAAAAAATAGGGTCACTGTACAGAATAAAAGCCTTCCTAACCTCTCCAGCTAAAATTGCCATAGCTCGCTCTCACCTTCTTTCAACCCTTCTGTATGCATCCCCTCTACTCTCGAATTTAAACAAGACTGTCCTTAACAAACTCAAAATTTGCTACAACCACATTGCCAGGTTTGCCACTGGGCTGCCCTTTAGGGCACATCATTGCATCAATCTAAATCAGCTTGGGTGGCTTGAACTACCCAGCCTAATCCAGTATAACCAAATGATTATGGCCTATAAAATCCTCTATAATCAGGACAATACTCCTGCACTTAAACACTTAAAAATATTATCACCCCCTATAACAATCCTAGACTGCTTCGATCCTCTAACAAACTACTAATTCAGACTAGCAAAATTAATAACACAGCCGGTGACTCTCTCTTTGCAAACTCTGTAAGTAGATCCTGGAACTCTCTTCCAGCTGATATTACCTTACTTTCCACCTTAGGTCAATTTAAAACTAGACTCAAACAACATTTGTCACTTAACTGGCTATGTCAATGTATCAAGCCTGGCTAACTCTCTCTAGAATGTGCAAAAATCTGTTAACCAGTTTACTGTGTAATTTAATTTAATCCTGACTTGCGCTCAGGATTAACTCTAACCTGTGAACTTGTTTAACTTGCTTACCTATGTAATCTCTGTATATAGTCAGTTTGTAATATGTAATGCTGGTATTATATAATGCTGTATCTGTTTACCCTTGGAGCTTTTCTCCCCGGGCCTCTGCTGAAAATGGACATGCATCCAGTCAGACTATCCCGGTCAACAAATGTAAAATAAATAAATTAAAAAAAAAAAAAAAATATATATATATATATATATATATATATATATATATATATATATATATATATATATATATATATATATATATATATATATATATATATCTAAAATTAACCGCACTCAAAAAATTGAACGAAGAGAAGAAATTTTAACTAAGAAATGAACTTCGTGACAATAAAAGCATTCAATAAAATAGTAAATAACACCAACAACTCTTGTAGAACTTTAGCGCTTTCGTCTTATTTATTATCAAGACTTCTTCAGAAAGACATGTTTCATAAGTATGAGCAACCATTTTCACTTCCTTTATATACATTAGTTCTAGCAGGCCATTTAAATTAACAACAGTTCCTTTCCAATAGAAAAGTGTGAACAAGCAGGGTGCTGTGTGCATTTTCATTAACATTACAATTGCAGTTACATAAGGCAAATTGGTCAGACAGTAATAGCCTTGTGGTGCGTGTGCATACTAAAAGGGATAATGTGCAAAAAGGGATCGTGCGCAAAAAAGGGATTGTGTGCAAAAAAGGGATCGTGTGCAAAAAGGGATCGTGTGCAAAAAGGGATTGTGTGCAAAAAAAAAAAAAAAAAAAAGGTTGGGGGAAGGGGACCAGGAAAGATGACAGTCATGCTGTGATGATTCTAATATAAACACGTGACTTATGAGTGTTTGCCTCCAAAGGTAAGTAAAGAAGGGAACGGAGGAAGGTGGAGGAGTCAGGTAGAGATTCCTACTATGCTTTGGCATCGGTGTGTGTGTAGAGAAATGTGTGGGTATGCCACCTGATGGGGGAGTGGGAGGAGTGCGGGGTGGACTTGAGGGGTGCTGTTAGGGGGCCGCCCATGACAAGGAGCCTATGAATAACAGTGTCCCCCAGAAGACTGTCAGTGCAGATGGTACCACCCGTGGGCTGGTTTGGATGGTATCACCCCTTGAATGGCTGCGTGAAAATGTGAGACCGGGGTATAGTTGGTGGGGTCACCGG